>NC_044306.2:108882163-109190364 GCF_007474595.2 Lynx canadensis
TAATTTTCAAAGACAAAAATAGTTTTATTCTTAAAACTATAAAGATATATTAAAGCCTAAGAAAGATTATACTTTTAAAAATCAAGTAGATTCATTGTAGGCTTAATTTCTTGGATAGAAACATCATTTATCTATATAGCTTTACTCTGGGAACCCTTTGGTAGAAATTCTCATCTTATTACAGAGATTAAGAATGAAATATTATGAGTCCTAATCCAATACTTTGACAAGAGCTAAGAGCTACAGAAAGTAATAAATAATTGTCATTTTTATGATATCATTGTAGGATCAGGATTCACTGAAATATATAGTTGTAGGATGCAGAGTGTTCTCATTAATAGTCAAAACTAATTGACTATTAATGTATTAATAAATGTAGCTTTTGTTTGGTCTTGAATGGCAGGGGCAGCTCTCAATTCTATGTGATCAAGTGTACATTTTGTATCTGATTTTAAATAGACTGTAAAACACTGTAAAATATCAAATTAGTTTTAATCTTTTGTATGTAGAAGTTAATGTATACAATATTACATCTTAAGGTATCACTGAAATCATACTTATATTCCACAAGACATGAATTTTGATAAAAAACATAAATAGAAATGAAACCATAAACTTTATCTACACACTATTTAACCAAAGTGATTTATGATGGCAGATTTCTCTATTGTATAAATATTCTCCAAGGCATTAGCTATTAATTCAGTAGTTTATTTCATTAAAACAAATATATTCAATCAATCAGTTATTTACTAAGTAAAAGAAATGAAAGTTCTTAATTTCATGGGCTCAGAATTTCAATTGTATAATATAATATAGTTGTGAAAAAAGAACTGGAATTCTTAAGTTTTTACCCCTACCCATACTAACATGATAGCTCAATTACTAAACTGGCCATATAACTTTATTGATGAAAATATACATAAGTATCCACTAACTAAAATTTCAATTAACTTTAACAGTATACAGGTGAATTTAAGCAGTTTGCAAAACTTCAATGTATCAACTCCTTGACTAAAAGGAATTTTGAAGGTAGAAAATATGACATTTGGGGCTAGATACTCAAAGCGATCCTTGTGCTACAAATTATGCACAAAATGGTCCTTGTATTTTAGGCTCACAGGAAAGAAGAGGAATCTCCATGGGTCCAATAAGAAGTGGTCGGAGAATATTGAGCAAGAAGTACATATAGAGGGAGGGCTGCTCTAAAGATGCTGCTGGCAGCAAGTAGAGGAGCTATATATCAAACATCACATAGGACCTCACAAAGAAGCAAGAGCAAATCTCCTGAGGAAGAGAGAGTCTCATCAACTTAGGCCTCCAGATTTCCCAGAGTTTGAGATTTGTTGGGCTCAATATCAAGAATCAGCTCACATACAATCAAGCAAAATGTCATGATGAGAATTAGGCCAACAAAAAACATATTTAGACTACTCAATACTTTGGATATTAAAGTTTTCTAAATGTGTATGTATATATATTCCTATAAGTAGATGCTTAAAGTACAAAGAATCAGATTACAAAAATGAGTAATCAATAGGCCTATTTGAAAAAGAGACAAATAGAAGGTTTTTAAGTAAATACATGTAACTATTGAAAAAACACTCAAAATATGGATTAAAGAGCAAAGTAGATATAGCTGAAAGAGGACAATTCAATTGAAAGAAAATTCTGGTGAATTTACTCAAAGTGGAACTAGACAAAGATATTAAAAAAAAGAAAAGGTTTAAAAGTACAGACAATAAGTTCTAACATATATCTAGGTAGAGACTTGAAACTTGATTGAAAGAAAGTATTTGAGAGGTAAAGAATAAAATTATTCAGAACTGATGAAAGACCTAAATGCATAGGTACAAGAAACACAATACATATCAAATGATTAAAAGAAATACACACAAATCATGAATTCAAAGAAGATGAATCAAAAAAATTGTAATACAACATCTAAAAGGGTATCTTAAAGCCATAAAAAGATAATTTCTTTAAAAGAACAGTAATTAATCATTAGGCAGACTTATTAATTTTAAATAAGGTTAAAAGGTATTGAAATATATTTAAAATGCTGACAGGTTAAAGTATTAAAAATTTAGAATTCTGAATCCCCACACCTACCAAGAATGTGAATGAAATAAAATACTTTGAAATAAAGAAAAATGATAGTAGGGGCACCTGGGTGGCTTAGTCAATTCTTGATGTCAACTGAGGTCATTACCTCATGGTTTCTGAGACTGAACTCCAGTGGGGCTTCATACTCAGAGTGCAGAGCCCGCTTGGGATTCTCTCTCTCCTCTCTCTGCTCCTCCCCTACTTGTATGTGTGCTATCTCTCAAAATAAATAACATTTAAAAAAGAAAAGAAATGGATAGAAAAAAGGAAGAAAAGAAAAAAGAAAAGAAAAGAAAAGAAAAGAAAAGTTATAGTATACCAAAAATAGACCTAAATTAAAGGGAGTACTAAAAATATATACTTCAGGAAGAAGGAAATGATGCCAGTAGGGAGAAAAGTTTAAACAGAAGTAAGTCTAACTAAACATTCTCTGTATAAAAATAATAATAATTATTTTGGGGGAGTTAAAGATAAAAAATCTTAAAACCAAAAGGGCATAAAATTTCATAAGGAATGAAAATAAGGTAGAAGGCTCCAAGGTCCTTATTATTTTCAGAAAGGTATTAAAATATATATTCTCCACTTTAGTAAATGTAACTTCCAAATAATAGCCTAAAGAAAGACATATTAAGTTCTGTTTCCAAAGAAATAGAAAGACATAGAATACAAAGAATAGAATGAAAGGTATAAATGTAAAAAACAAATCTAAATTTTTTTGTCAAGGCTAGAAAGTCAATGGAAACATAGTGAAACGGAACAGTGGCAAAATGCCAAAGTGGATTTCAATGGACAAATAATCTTAGATAAATTTCATAAAAAAGAAAAAGGTTTCAAATTGGAATTTTAGAATTAGGGGTTTGATGTTTATGGGATGTTCCTAAAATAAGGAAAAGAAAACACTGGAAGAAAAAAAATGAAAGAACACATATAGGAAATACTAACAACAGTAAAGTTGATATTAACACTGCTAATGTTATATAACATAACATCAAGAAAAAGTAGCTTTAAGCACATAATGATTAAAGATTCACCTCATCAAGAAAATAGAACTATTTAAACTTGTATTTCTTAGTAAAATAGTCTTATGATATACATAATAATATGCAAAACAGGGAGAAATGGACAAATTCACCATTTAATAGAAAATTTTAACAGGATCTTTTCAATTAATGAAAAATGAAGATAAAAAAATTAGGAAAGTAAGAAACACCTGGTAAGGAAATGAGTAATTATGATTTGTTGGACCTAAAGAACCTTGCACCTAACAATGAGAAAAAAAAAACGTTGTAGCACACATGGGCCATTTATAAAAACTCACTCCAAACTTGGCACTAAAACCAGTCTATAAATGTTCAAAAATCATTATCACACAGAACACTTACTCTACTTGCAATACAATTAAATTAGAAGTCAATAATGACAATATAAGCAAAGAAAACAACTTTCCACTTTGAATTTTAAAAACATATTTGTAACTACCTCTAGTTTCAAAAAGACATTAAACAAACAAAGCTATACATTGAAACTTGTAAGTTCAAGTAAAATAGTAAGAAGGGGAATTTATAGCTTAAAACTATATATTAGAGAACAGAGATGCTAAAGCTAAATAAGCTAATGATCTATTTAAGTGGTTTTAAAGAATGCTAGAATAAACCCAAAGAAAGTGATGATAAAGTAAAGGTACTTTCTATTATCAGTGATAAACAAAGATAAAATAGAAGTCTGAAAAAGCAAAATCAGTTTTCTAAGATAATAATTAAACAGCTGAATTTCTGATGTTTAATAAAATATGAGCAAGCTAGAAGAAACAAAAAAAATAGCCTAACTATAGACAAAGCAGATATTAGTCAACTGAAATTGAGTTATGTTGTAATAACAAGTAATATTAAATCTCACTAGCTTGCTACAGCAAAGAATCATTATTGTTTTGGTTAAATTCTTCATAGTAAACTATGTTTTTAATTCTAAACCCTTTTGTTCTGGAACTTGCTAGTTTTATAGCTATGGAATTAAAAAGTGTTGTGATCTCCTGCTAGCTCTTAAAATTGTTTGTCACACATTATATATTTCTTCTTCAACTGACCAAAGTAGATCACAAGGCCAACCCTGTTGTCAACTAGGCCAGGAAATATATCATATCGTATCATATCATATAATTAATATAATATAATGGAAGGTAAGGTAAGTTAGCATTTCTATATCCATTATAATATATATGGAAAGTCATTCCTCCAGGGAATGGTTGTATAAAGAGGAAACTGGTAGGAAATAGGAGCAAATATTTGAACAATTATTACCAGCTAACAAAATAGATAATACTATGAAAAATTATATGAAAAGTAATTTTAAAATATAGGTGAAATATATGTATTCTGATAATATGTAATTTAACAAAACTGATTAGGTAAGAAATAAGTCAGGCTTTTTACATGTGATATCATAGCCTAGCTTCAAAAATGAGGTTTTTATTTTGTTTCCCCTATGAGCAAGTTTCTGTTCCATACAATAGTGCCTTTTATTCTTCTGTTTAATCTATGATTTAGCTCCCTGCTCAGATACCTACACTGGGATTCGTAAAAAAGAAAAAAAAAAAAGCCCATTTTCTGTTGGTATTTCCTAAATGCCTATTCCTCAAAGGCTACGAAAACAACAGTAACATAAAGGTAAAAAAACATTTAAAAGAAGTTAACTGATGGAGGTTAAGGGCAGTCCCAAGGGATGGTCTTGTTTGACTTGAATGCAAGTACACAAAAAGAAATTATCTAGGAAGCAATTGGAAGAGTATCACTAGCTGAGAGATAAGAATGAGTAAGAGAGGTTTTAGAAGGATAGGAGTGGCACTTTTTAGAAATGTTAAATTAAGATAAGCAATAAGGAATGTGTTTAGAGATGAAATATTAGGGGCGCCTGGGTGGTGCAGTCGGTTAAGCGTCCGACTTCAGCCAGGTCACGATCTCGCGGTCCGTGAGTTCGAGCCCGCGTCGGGCTCTGGGCTGATGGCTCAGAGCCTGGAGCCTGTTTCCGACTCTGTGTCTCCCTCTCTCTCTGCCCCTCCCCCGTTCATGCTCTGTCTCTCTGTCCCAAAAATAAATAAACGTTGAAAAAAAAAATTAAAAAAAAAAAAAGATGAAATATTGAGGGGAGTTTTGTTATTTTTTTTAATGTTTATTTTTGAAGAGACAGAGAGACAGAGCATGAGTGAGGGAGACGCAGAAAGGGAGACAGAACCCGAAGCAGGCTCCAGGCTCTGAGCTGTCAGCACAGAGCCAGACATGGGGCTTAAACCCACAAACCATGAGATCATGATCTAAGCCACAGTGAGATACTTAACCAACTGAGCCACCCAGGCACTCCAAAATATTAAGGTTTTGATTGTTGATAATCTATTTTACTTGGATTAATAAAAAACTACTATAGGACAATGATCAAATAATTAGATTCATCAACTAAAATTTCAAAAAATGAACAATATTTTCTAATGCATGGCTTTATAGTGAGCATGTTATTTAAGCTCCCATGTACTCTGTCTCTACCTGTTAAGTGGGGCAAAAAAATCACAGTAATAAACTAATAATTAGTTGAAATTATAGGATACACTATTGCCATTCTGATTGACTTTTACACGTTTGAGAAAAAAGAAGTTAAGCTATATTTTAGATAAAACACACTCCAGATACAGCCATGGAAGCATAAAAGAATCATGCATTCTAAGTTTACAGAAAATCACCATTTATGTAGAGAGGAGTATAGAGATGGTCACAGTATTGCCTTCAATAGCTTACAGATAAGCTTTATTTTCTCCCCTCGCATTACCAAAAAAATGGGAAACGAGCATGAACATCATCTTTTTTCCCCATTTTTCCTATTCAGGAAGCTCTTTTTAAGACAAAGATTAGACACAATTGACTTTTTGTCAAGTCTTTTCATGTCAAAGAACCTGTTAGGGAGACCACCAGGTTTTAAAAAAAAGTGTATGTGCACAGGCTCACTTATTTCACCCTTTCCATGAGGAATGACAAATACTCCTTAAATAAACTGAGTGTCATTGTTAAAAGAACACATATTTAGTTTCTCAAAGACACGGAATTATTAAAGGAGAAATTATCTTACAGAAGAAGATACTGAGTTGAGTAAGATTTGGTTTGGTTTAATTTGGGAAATGACAGTATCACAAGGTCCTGTATCCTATTGTTAATAAATGTCTCAGCTCTCCAGACTTAAAAGTCATGAATACTATTTGTTATCTTTCTCACATGTGTTTTGTGAAGTAAGTGAATATCTCACCTTCATTTAGAGATGGTAGCAGCTTTAATATTTAGCAAGAGCTGTTGCCTGGCTTTTTGACAGCCAAAAAAAATCTCTCATTTGTTTTTTCTTCTTCTTTCCTCTCTTGTAAAGAACCAACACAGACCAGTAAGTAATCCAAGGTAGTAAAATTTACATGCAAATATTTCCTTTTGTAGACACACATTATTCTGTAGTGTATTCTACTAAGAAATGAAAGTTATCTGGTGGTAGGGACTGTGCCTTTCTATTTATTATGTTCAGGACCCAAAATAAATACCAAATAGGAGCACTGAAGATTATGGTAATAATGCCTGGAAAGTTCTTAGAATACTAATGAAATTCATTATTGGATTACAAAATAGTTAATTGAAGTCATCATCATTACAATAGTTGATTCCTTTGATGTATTGCCTCTGGGCATGATTAAAGATTTAACAATATTGGTCTTACATCCTAAGATGTGAAAAATGCCTAATCATTTGTTCAATAGTATAAGGATTATTTAGAATCAGAAAGCTAGGAAAATGCTGTCTGCATATAAATTAGCCTGACAAATTTATTTTCCAATCATAATAGCATTCTTCATTTCTAAGGAATACATATATAAAGAAAGAATATGTGCATTTTTTAAAAGCATGCAATTTAATTGCTGAGAAGAAGAGCAAGTAGCATAACAAGAAAAACACAGATTTAAGTCTCAGAAGATCTGCATTCCACTCTCAGATCCTCCCCCTTGCTGAGTGATTTTCAGAAGGTCATACTATCAATCTGGGTCCAGATCCCTCTCCTCCTGTAAATAATGACCTCTAAGTTTGCTTCCAACTATAGTCTGCTATGTTATTCAAGTAATACTAGACAAAAATGCCACCCTAATATTGAGTTAAAGTAATATAATCCAGGGCATTTATTTCAAGGACTATTATAACATTCCCAAGAAGAGTTAACATCAATGTGATAATACTTAAACGGTATTCAGAATTTTAGGAAGGTTTTAAGATACAAACGTCAAACTAACAAAAACAGTGACTTCAAGAAAAAAATCAGAAATCACTAGTGTTTGAACATTAGATACATACATTTCATTTCCCACGATATGAGTAACATTTATTGAGCATCTACTATGCTAGGCATTGTTCCTATAAAGTGAGAACAATCATTACAACCAGTTTAGAGAAGAAAAACTGAGATGCACACAGCTTAAGTAATTTTTCAAAGTTCAAATACCAGTAAGTGAAAGTCAAGATCAAAATCCAGACAGTCAAGCTACAGAACCCACGGTTTTCCTCTGAACTACAATATTATTTATTCTTAATGTGTGTGTGCCTGTGTTCCCACATAATCAAAAGTCAGGTAGCACAAATACTTGGTGATCATTCCTTTATAACAGTTAACAAGATTTGTTGGAATTTTGAATTTTGCTCCAGGCAGATTATCAAGGCTTATCTTACCTTACCTTCCCAAAGTATCAGTACGTATACAAACTAAGTACTAATGCCAAAAACTCCATTCAGTATTTAATTTAATAATGAACATATAGTAGACATTACATAAAATATTGAGATCATTCTTCTTTAAACAAAAATTAACATTGCATAGGCCTTTCATATTTGATCTGTGAAAGTTTTCACTTTAAAGATATATACTAGCTATAAAACACCAATAAGATCTGAGAATGCAGCTTTAGAATCAAGTTATATTATTCCTTATGTTTGGGGCTTAGCAGTCATAAAGATGGTTGTATTCTACTATGAGCCTCTATCAATGGTTACAGAAGTTTTAACATGCTCACTAGAGGAAGCTTCCCATTTGGAGTTATTCCATTTAAGCTTGCTCTTAGTTTGGCATGGTACTTCTGATTTCTAGAAAGTATTTGCATACAGATATACATTCCTAAAAGGAGTTTTACTTGGAAATTATACAGTATTATTTCCATGTTTATCCCTAATGTCCAGTAATTTCTAGATTCAAGAATGCCAACAGGATTTAAGTGTACCTACCTAGATTAATATATGTGTATAAGTGGGATTTAAAAAACTTGATCATAGCATATTTTTAATATTTCATTACAATTACACTGTCAAATTTATTTTCTCTCTTTTTAAATGAAAATAGGGAGTTCTCAAAGGTGTAATACACTTTCTAGGACTGATCAAAGTTGGAGAAGTAAAAAGTTATTATGTTCTAAAAGCAGTTAGCTTGGAATTATAACAAATAAAAATACAGTTTAAAGGAGAAGTAAAAACTAGTTAGTGACTCCGTCTACATTTATTGGTAGGATGTATATCTACGTTTATTTTCCTCTTTTTTACAAATATATGTGAATGAAAAGTGGAAGAAAAATAATCTATTTTCTCAGTATCTCTACAGTTATTATAATTAAGCAGCATAAGATACTAATATCCTGCTTATTCAAAATAATAGAAAAAAGGGGATTAAGAATCACTTCTATAAACAGGTTTCAACAATAAAACTATACCAAGGGTAGTCTACAAATCACTACTGGTTTTATGAGATTCATCAGGATCTTGCAAGATCTCGGTGTCAAGGGAAGGAACAGCAATTGTTAAACACTATTAAAAACAGAAAATAATTAACACGTTTTTGTATATGTGATTTATCATACATCTCAAAAACTGTGCTGCTAATCTTGCTTCACTTTTTCAGGATAAGCTTCATATAAATGTTAACCCTATCAAAAAATACTATCACAGAAACATCTACAATAGTCATTGACTAAATATCTGGATACTTTGACCTCGTCAAGTTGACACATAAAAGTCATCATTGGAAAGATCAACTGTAGTTGGAGACTCCTCGTATGCAATTTACTGCAGTTTGTCAAAAGTATTAGTAACTAAGAGGAGAACATTTGGTAGAAAAAATAAGAATCTGAAGGGCTTACAGGAGTTGGGAGAGAGCAGATAAAGCTATGTTTAAACCCTAGTAATACCAAATGACATTATCAAGCCAGGAAAGCTTCTAGAACAGGGGAAAAGAAGCAGAACAGCCCATGAAGGAGACTACAAAGGACTTAGTATAGAAACAGGCATGGCCTAGGGTTCAATAGTGAGTGTTGGTGGTCAATACTGTTACCCAGGAAAGCAAATAATATAAGTGGGAAATATGTCTTTAAGTTTAGTCATATGGAAAAAATGATGTGAGAAACTGAAGGCATCAGTAAATTTAGCTGCTTTTCTTTAAGGAGTCAGAATGTTTGGTACAAAGGAATGTGGGTCACAAAGAAGACTGTAGATTTAAATACAGGAGTTACTTAGGGATATTTGCAAATTAAGGATAATGTTCCAGTAGATCATTAAAAGTTAAAAATATATGAAAATGAAATAATTCCTACTTCTGCAAGAACACTATGCTGTTCCTTTACTTATGGCTTCAGATCACAGTGATGTGTGTTGAGTCTTAGTTCTAATCTGTTTTACCTTCTTGACTATAATAAAATTATTAAAATTCTCTAAATATGAATTTTATGTCAAATAGTGATAACAATACATATACCTCAGAGTTGTTATGGATATTAGACAGGGTAATGTGTGAACTGGAACTGGCACCATGCCTGGCACTGAGTGAGTAATAAATGAATGATTGCAGGGGTACATGGGTGGCTCACTCAGTTAAGTGTCCAACTTCAGCTCAGGTCATGATCTCAAGGTTCGTGGATTTGAGCTTCACGTTGATTGTCTGTGCTGACAGCTTGGAGCCGGGAGCCTGCTTCAGATTCTGTGTGTGTGTGTGTGTGTGTGTGTGTGTGTGTGTGTCTGTCTCTCTCTCTCTCTCTGCCCCTTCCTGGTTTATAGGCACGCTCTCACTCTCCCTCTCTCTCAAAAATAAATACATACATACATACATACATAAATAAACACATAAATAAATAACTGCTGTCCTTATGATGCCACAGCTATAGCTGCTGTTCACTGAAAGTTCTGGAGAAAGTTCTGGAGAAACGGAAATTGAGGCGCTACACCAAAGATTCCTCACTGAGGAATGGGTTAGAGGTATGTCCTTAGGTCATCAAGAATGTATCAAGCTCTAAGTAAGACACAGACACTGCCTGTGAATTATGGTTTGGTTCCAGTCCTTTATATATATAAAATGGTCTACAGACCATCTATCTAGTCATTTCAAAAAGTAGAGAATTACAAACAGGTAAATTAATAAATTTATATAGATGGTGTGGAAGAAGTAATCAGATTTCTTCAGAAGAAAAAAAAAAAAAAAAACATTTAGGCTGTGGCCCTGGCAGCTCTATTAAATAATTTGTTTTTTACTAAACATAAGAAAATACTGGCATTATCTGACAGTACAATAAGCAACCTCCCCAAAATGTTTCACAGTGATATATATGATTCATAATTTTCATTTTTACATTAGCTATTTAAGAGATTCCTTTTCTTATAGAATCCATCCTTGAAAAAAAATCTTGGGGCACCTGGGTGGCTCAGTCGGCTAAATGTCCAACTTTGGGTCAGGTCATAATCTCACGGTTCGTGAGTTTGAGCCCCTCATCAAGCTTTGTGCTGACAACACAGAGCCTGGAGCTTGCTTCAGATTCTGTGTCTCCCTCTCTCTCTGTATGTTCCCTGCTCACACTCTGTATCTCCCAAAAATAAAAGAAAATAATTTTTTTTAATCTGGGCTTTATGATAGGGTGGTAAAATTAAGTAAAAGAGCTCAGTTTTTTAACCAAATAAAAATTATAAAGTGAAAAAATTCAGTAAATTTAAAACTATATATTTAATAATAAGATCCATAATTATTAAAAATTGAGTATTTAGAATTTAAAAGTCAGTCTTTTCATGCAAAAGATGAAATTAGTTTAGGTCTAAGTAATAATGAGAATTAAGTTAATATTTAATTATCGTTGAGTATAATTGTATGTAATTAGTAAACAAGGGGACTCAATGCAGTGTAAGAATAATTTAAATAGCAAATGAAGTGACAGAAACTATAATAAAAATATTACTGAGGTTCCCACCATAAACCAGGGAATAAGATACGGAATGATACCAAAATTAAATGCTATATTCTGTTAATAAGCTATAATACCTATCAAGAGCCAGATATTAGTTAAGAGGAAAACAGACTTAGACAACAATAGAAAAAATTCAGTACTGGACTGTGGAAAAACTGCCTGATAACATAGAAATATCTAACAATAATTGGAAATAATTAGTGAAGGGTGAAGCAGCCTTAAGATTCTCCAAGTCTCTCTCTCTGATAATAACTGCACACATAACTTCTTTTCTTTTTTTAAGAGGTATTTATTATTTACTTTTAAGTAGGCTCTACACCCAACATGGGGCTTGAACTCACAACGCTGAGACCAAGAGTCGAATGCTCTACGGACAACCAGTCAGCCCACCCCTGCACACAATTTCAATTTGGCGCATCAAAGGCAAAAGGTCACATTTACATGTCTATTGGCCTTACAGTTATTTCTGCATTTGGAATAGAACAATAGGCTGTGTAGTTTCATATGAAGTCACATTTTTGGAACCAGATAAAGTGTATTTAACCAAGCCTCATTTTTAAACAGTTTTTATTTTGACTGGTATAGAGTCAAACCACATAGGTTTCATATTTATTTCCTTCAAATCATTAGTTCAAAGTCCTCTCTCTCATTATATGTAATTTATTCCTTTTTTCTTGCAATCTCTTGAAATTCTTGACCATTTCAGTATCCAAAGTCAAATTGTTTTTGAATATTTTACCTATTTTAAGTAACTCAAACATGTAAATAGTACTATCTGTAATATAAGTATATTTTGCTAATATGCATAATATTAAAGAACAAATTCATAAAGTACAATATAGAAGACAGAGATACAATCACACACCTTTACTACTAATCACTGACAAGTATGAGTTTTTCATGTTATACCATTATAATCCAACTTATGAAGTTCTTGCTTTCAAAGAACACACAGTCTAAAAACAGTTATAGAGAGCCAACTTTTGTTAACATAATATAAGATGAGGCTGTAAAGAGGAATGAAATATATAACAGAAAATTACATAAGATATCAATTCACAATTATATATCTAATTCAAATAAGTCATTTGCAGAAGCAAAAGACAAATATATTCCATCAAAAAAAAGGAATAAGTGGTCATGAAAATATTAAAATTTAAAACAAAGCCAGAAGGATTTGAATATGTCTGTACCACTTATGAGCTTTGAGACCTAGGGCAAGTGTCTAACCTCTCTAAGCCCCAATATATATCTTCACCTGTAAAAAAATTAAATAAATAAACTAAAACCTACCACCGAAAGCCTCTGAGGACTAATAGTCGATATATAATAAACACTGTTAAGCAAATGACTTGTTAGAGAATCATATGAGAAACTTGCCTTCCCACCCTTTTCTAATTTTCTGTGTCTGTTCTAAGCCAAATACAAAAGTGTAGCAAAGAAATCAAGAGAGTTATGTGTGTTTGTGTGCCTATATATGTGTGTATATTCAGAAATAATATTTCTAGACCCTGTGAAGCTGGCAGGAATTGGTAGCCTTATACATATTTTAGTGAATTATCTGAAAGTGTTAGACATTTTAAAAGGGTGTTGTACAGGTATATATCCAAATTACTAGTACATCATACAGAAACTCAGTAGAATTTTTCATATTCAATCAAATTCCCTAAGAGTATGGAAAGCAAATTGATATAAATTGCATTTCTAGCTTTTGAAAATGTAATAAAAGACTCTAATGAATACATGCCACAGAGATTCACAATATAATATGAGTGCTTCCAGTAATAATGCACTGTAAAAGGTAACTAAAGTCAGTCTGTGCATGAATTTAACAATTCTCTTATGTGTCTAATCCTACTAAATTTAATATCATTACAAATATATTATTCAAACAGTAAAGCATTTGGATTCCCTAATCTATTCCCCCATGATTCCAGAACTACATTTCTAAGTTCTGGGCCTTTCTGTTTTTTCCCTAATTCATTTATGATGTAACACAGTTCTTTAAATTTCAAAGATAGGGGAGTATTGAAAGTGAAGGTAGAAAAAAAAAAAAAATAAAGCAAAAGTGGTACTGATTTGGATGGAACCACCTCAAAGGAAGAAAAAACTTTATTTAAAATGTGCAGTGGTACGACTGCCTAGGTGGCTCAGTTGACTGAGCATCTGACTCTTGGTTTAGGCTCAGGTTATGAGCCAAGGCAAGGATGGAGGCCCTACATTGGGCTCTGCACTGATAATAGGGAGCCTGCTTAGGATTCTCTTGTTCTCTCTCTCTCTCCCTCTTCTCTCTCTCTTTCTCTCTCTCAAAATAAACTTTAAAAACAGATAAAATAAAAATACATAGTGGAGATCAATAAATAGGAAGTAAACTTATATATCGTACATATAATATATAATTATATATAATCTCCATATAATCGATTATAGAAAATAGTTGTATCAAAAAACCATGAAGGAGCGCCTGGGTGTCCTCAGTAGGTTAAGTGCCCGACTTTGACTCAGGTCATGATCTCACGGTTGTGAGTTCGAGCCCCGTGTCAGGCTCTGTGCTGACAGCTCGGAGCCTGGAGCCTGCTTCAGATTCTGTGTCTCCTTCTCTCTCTTCCCCTCCCCAACTTGTGCTCTATGTCTCTCAAAAAATAAATAAACACAAAAAAAATTAAATAAAAAGAAAATCATGAAAATTGTGGCTCTCATAATTGAAAGAACTATTTTTATTCATCAGGTGAACTTGTGATATAATTGCTTTACAAAAATATGTACCTCTTATAATCATGCAGTTAGATTTACTCTTAGAGGATATCTTAGTCTGGGAACACCATGGAACGGAGCCTGAAACAAGAACTTAGAAGCAAGCAGTTTTCTAGAGTTAATCACAGGGAGCATCTGCATCTGCTCCTATCACCAGCGTCTTTAAGGGTTGTTTTGAAGGGCACTAATTGCTTTTGTTTTCAGATTACTATTCATGAATGTTGGAATAAATCCATTTATGGTCATCAGCTCTGCAGAAGATGTTTTGAAACAGACAAGTTACAATTGGCACCAGGATGTATCAAAACTCATACAGAACTGTCCACAAAGTCCTTAATTACAATTATGTGAGACAAAAAAAGAATAGGCAACCCAGGCCTCTGATATTATCCACCACATGCACCATTTAAGTCTTTTTTGTCACTGAGTTTTCAAATTAGTGGCTAGTTTTTATATAAAGTTATGGGAACAAACTGTATTTGTCACTGTTTTATATTCATTGTTGTCCTCTTACGCCATACATTCTAGATTTTTCTTAGCCTGAATCAGCAATTGAGCTGTTCTAGATTGCTTTCATGGTGGGTTGATTCCTCCTTAAAAGAGTCCCTCTTCTTAGAGCTTGGTCACTATAAAAGCATGGAGTACCAGAGACAATCCAGTATAGCCCACTGAATGCTGGACACATTTCCACCTTGCCCCCATTATGTACCAACCATTCTAGCCAATAACCTAAATTTTTTCACTAATAGTCCTGTCTCTGAATTTTTGTAGAGTTTATTTCCCATAAACAGACATCCTATGTCTTGCATGACATATTAAATATAACACCATTTCCTGCTCACTAGGTTCAATTTTCATGATATAATTAAAACAGTGAGCCAGTGTGATGTTTCTGCAAAATATCAGAATATCAAGGTACTGCAGATTATTTTTGAGCAGAGAAAAGAAAATAACATAACCTATCCTTCGGTCAAAATAATATGTTCCTGTGTTCTTTTCCACAAAATGCAAACAGCTTTGGGTCCTCTCAACTGAGGAGAGTAGAAAAATGCATTTATCATGTTAATAGCAGTATACTCAGTGTCCAAGGCTGTCTTGATACATTTAGATAAAAATACCTCTTGCAGGGCTACAAATGTGACTGGGGCTAACAACTGGTTGAAATTATGATAATCCACTACCATTTGTTAAATCCATTGGGTTCTGCAAAACCAACATAGTTGAAATAAACATAGAAATGAGAGAGACCACAACTCTCACTTCTTTTAAGTCTAAGAAGGTAGATTAATTTCTCCTGAGATAGATTTCTGCTTTATTTTACTATTTTGTCTGATAGCACTGGGACAGTTTCAAAGCTTTCCAGGTGTCTTTGGCCCACCACAATGGCTCTCATTCCATTGTTCACAGATTTTTGCCAGCTGCTAATTCATTCCAAGTAGTCAGCCACTAGTATCACTTCTAGTAAGGGTGATCTTTATGTATATCTCTGTGACCAAGTTTTTACCTTAAATTGTAGTTTCTGTAATTGGAGCTTAACATTGTCTACCCATGTCTGAAAAAGCAAGTCTAGATAAATTCACAGATGTGAGTATAAAAGAAAAAGACACTTCTGACAGCGCCTGGGTGGCCTCAGTGGGTTAACTGTCCTACTCTTGATTTTGCCTCAGGTCATGATCTCACAGTTCATGGGTTCATGTTGGGCTCTGTGCTTAACAGTGCAGTGCCTGCTGGGGATTCTCTTTCCCTCTCTCTGTCCCTCCCCTACTTGCCCTCTCCTGCTCTCAAAATAAACAGTCATTTAAAAAAAAAAAAAAAAAAAGGCACTTCTGAAAGCAAGGACATCCAAGTTCTAGTCTTGCATCTTCACCAAGCACAGATGTTTTGCACTCAGGCAAATCACGTAAACTGTCATTTTAGCATTCTAACTACTAAAGCAGGAGGTTGGACCAGATGATCATTTCATTATTCATTGTAATATATACATTACAGCAATGTAATATGGGAGATTTTGTCAAATATCTGTAACTTTCAAGTCAGATATCTAAAATATTGCTAAAGTAGAAAAAGAGTTGCTGCATATTCATATCCAATCATTGCCATGTAAGGGATTAATATTAACAAATAATTCATATTGAATGTTTATGGTATTAAATGCTTTATATTGATTACCCATTTTATTCTTTCCAAAATTCTGAGGCTGATATTATTATAATTCCCTTACATAAATGATAAAATTGATGATCAGAGAGGACAATGTGTTCAAGATTAATCAAGCTAGTAATTAACAGAAAGGGATTGCAAAGACCATGCTCTGAGCCTCCAGATTATACAACTACTTTTAGCTGTCTACCTATTAAATAGCTATTAAGAAAAAATGGAAATGTCGAAATCAGTTCTAGCAGTTTTTTATTTGTTCAACTCTGCCAAAGTGATGACTCTAATAGTTCTAGTAAGGGGGAATTTTCTTAATTTGGCATTTATCCAGCTAGTGTTCTTTATTGTGACTATTACTAAGTACAAATACTGATGTAAAAAAAAAAAAAAAAAAAGGTGACACAAAACATTTCTACAGAACTTTCTGGAGCTTTGTGGTGGAGATCTTAACTTTTCTTTTTTGCAGACTATGAGAGTCAAAGACAGAGAGGAAAAAAAAGGAAGCAGTTAAAAAGAAGATCTTTGCAACCTCTCCAGAATTTCTTGATTACTTCTCATCTGGTCTAATTTTTCCCTGATGAGAAGCTGTGCTTGAGAGTAATAAGTACTGCATGAACTAAATACATCACACTTGACTGTCTGCATAATGGCAACTGGTGGAAAGGAATCAAATGGATTTAGGTTTCATCAACCTGCAGCTATTGATTTTCAGCTTTCCATGAGCAGCAAAATGAGTTAGCAAAACCACTTTTTGCACTCAAAAGATGTGAACAGCAAGGGAATACCAAGCCATACTTGAATATAATGTGCATTTCTTAAACAGACTGCAATTCGCCCGACTCCTTCAACAGTATAGCACACCTCTACTTCACAAATACACACAGAGGTATTTTGTTAATGTTATAGTACTGATAATCTGAAGTTACACCATTCATCATAAATTTAAAATTCATTATCAGCAGATCTTATCTTTAGGTAGGATATATCTTGTATCTTTAAAAATATACACAGAAGGAATGATTTGAAAAAATATTTTCTGAAGAGGGTATAGTAAAAGCTATGCTTCAGTTTGACTCTGAACACTTATTTGAAGATCTTAAATGCCTCACTCTATCAAAAAAATAAAATAAAAACATTAGATAACATAGCACATATTTGCCCCATTACAATATATTTTGGAAAAACTAATTGGCCCATTTTCTGTGATTTTTTAAAAACACTATTATAAACCAACAACAATGGTTGTATTTTTTCCCATTTAAATCTATTTTATATCAGTTATGAAAGGGCAAAAGAGGAGTTTGTTTTTGTTTTTTTTTTGCAAGCAGGAAAATTAGAGTAAACCTCATTTAAAGTATGCTTGGCTTTCTGAAATTCACCTTTTTCATTTCTTAAATCTTTTTTTTTTAATTCTATCCAAATTATTTAATTCTCAGAAACAAGCAGGCATATTTACTTATTAGTTACAAGCTTATCACATGAAATTAAACACCAGGATGTGCAGTAATTAGAAATCACCCTCACCCTGGAAAATGGGATGATGACGGAGTCCTTGAATCAGTAGAGGTTAAAACTGCATGTTCAGAGCACCTTTGTATAAACCTGAAAAAGGCTTCTGATTAGAGATATTGTATGAACGGCACTACAATTAAAAGTTATATTTAATCTAGCAGAGTTTATTTTAAGCACTGTGACCTTAGAACCTGTATCATATAAGTAGAACAATTTGGCAAAAAATAATACACAATGCCCTTTCCTCAACTTTGTCTTGAGTTTCAAACATTTTTCAAGGAATCATTTAGTATTAGTAACAATATTAATATAAAATACATATAAATTATGAGGCATAACACACTAATATAAAGGACCATGGCAATTATGAGTTGTTTAAATAGGAAAAAAGGTTAAGCCTGACCACCTTATCACCTTATGGATAAGTAATATAGATACAGGATGCAAAACCTGAAACTATAGAAGTAAAAAGCAAATATCTGTCAATATTCTTATTTGCAGTTGGGACTATACCTCTAAGCATATAACAAAAAGAGAAATAATCTAGAACCTGACTCAGCCTAACACAAGATAGACATTCTCATTATAAAATGTATGTGGAATAATACATAAAAATAAACTTAATGGATACCTGTTTATCATTAATGGTATCATCCTTAAACAAATCAAAACAGAATAAAGGTACTGGATTTATGACAGAATCTCCAGAGACATTATAAACACAATTTACTAATCCTTATTCTTATTTCCTAATATAAATAAAACTCACATATCTCTTCTAATATCTTCTCTTCCCCAATAGAAACCTGAAAGCATTTCTTACACACACATTTCATTTCCTGAATGGTGGTGGAGGTCAGAGGGAATTACTAGCTTTGCTACTATCATCTATACTTGTTAGCAGCCTCCACACCAAACCACACTGTGGACTACTGGTCTAGTTACATAGATTTGCACATGATAAGATTCTAGAACATGAAGTAAAAGAGGATCACAGTTCAATACAACCCAACAAGTCTACTAAAATTACTAAATTTTTAGAATTCTGAGAATTTGTCAAAGAAGAGATGATGAAAAATGAGATAAATTAACAAGCTGAAATGAACAAAGTGATTAGAATGCATGTAAAGATCACGTGCAAGAAAAAAGACATTGGAAGGTAATTAACACAAAGCCATATTAAAATCAAATTTAGATTCATAAAGAACTGAATGCTACAAAAATAAAATCAGAAAACTAAAAGAAAAAGTTGAGAACCACTCATAGCATGTGAAGTAAAGAAACAAGATAAAAACAATAGCTGAGAAGTTGTTAGAAATCCTGAAATGGTGATGCAACATCTAGAAGTAACCAGAACTAACAGAGCAGAAACAATACCAAATTAAAACAGATTTTTAAAAAACAGTGCTTTTAAAAAGAACTAAAACTTATAAATGGTAATAGCTCATTGATATTTCTCAAAGTAAAAATAGGTCACCACCCTTAAAATAGGTGGAATTTTTTTTTTAATTTTTTTTAACCTTTATTTATTTTTGAGACAGAGACAGAGCATGAATGGGGGAGGGGCAGAGAGAGAGGGAGACACAGAATGGGAAGCAGGCTCCAGGCTCTGAGCCATCAGCCCAGAGCCTGACGCGGGGCTCGAACTCATGGACCGCGAGATCGTGACCTGAGCCGAAGTGGGCCGCTTAACCGACTGAGCCACCCAGGCGCCCCTGGAATTTTTTTAATCAAATAATCTAGAAGTATTCAGACAGAAAAACTAACCAAACAAAAATCAAGAGTGGCCAAAGATTTCACAACAATATTTAGTGGTGGAAGATCATTTTTGTTTTCTAATACTGAGAATTTTTCCTAGGCTATCAAGGTAATAAGGTAGAGACCCCAAAATTTGGAGACAGCAGCATGGGAATATTAACACCATGGAATATACAAATACAATTCACAAGTGGTATTTCAAAAACACAACTAAAAATCATCACATGAGCACTTAAATAAGTTTTCTCTAAGTTTTCTCTAAGTAATTTTTATACATAATTTTATAAAACTTATTGTAAACATTAAATCTGAAAGATAACTTCTGAAAGTGAAGATAGAAAACCACAAAATTCCTGACAAACAAATCTAATAAACTGATACGTACATATGTAGTGTGTGTGTGTGTGTGTGTGTGTGTGTGTGTGTATACATCTCAAATCAGGTAGATGATGTAAGAAGATAACAAGAAGGAAAATTGCTCATTTCACTTGGGTTAATGCTAGCTACTTCCACACAAGATCTCATTCCTGTTAATCCTTTAGATGACTCCTTCCTTGACCACAAATCTTTTATAACTACAACTTGAGAAGTCATCTTAAGACCATAGGGAAAGACCAAGATAATATTAGTGATATTGGCCCCCTTGGACTTCTCTAAACTAACACCAGCCATGACACACTTCCAGATTTGTTTTATAAGAAAAATAAACTCCTATTTCTATAAGTAAATATAATTTAATTTTCAATTACTTATGGTAAAATGCAATCTCAACTTTAAGACATCACTAAATCCTTACTCACTCTTAAAACTCCTAATAAAAAACTGAATTAGCACATTACATCTAGCAATGAGTGTAAGTATAAAATGACCACTAGTGAAATTTAAACCACTACGTACACTACCTTTTTTTTCTAGATTTAAAATATATACTGGAGCACCTGAGTAGCTCACTCAGTTAAGCATCCGACTTCGGCTCAGGTCATGATCTCCTGGTTCATGGGTTCGAGCATTGTGCACAGCCATGTGCTGACAGCTCAAGCCTGGAGCCTGCTTCAGCTTCTGTGTTTGTATCTCTCTCTCTGCTCCTCACCCGCTTATGCACGCACGCACACTCTCTCTCACATAAAAAAATAAAATAAAATAAAATAAACCTTTAAAAAAATTAAAAATAGAACCACCATATGATCCAGCAATTCCACTGCTGAGTATTTATCAACATATATATATACACATATATACACATATATATGTGTGTGTGTATATATATATACACACATATATACACATATGTGTGTGTATATATATATATATATATATATGCACACCCAAGTTCAGCGCAGTATGATTTACAATAATAAAGACATGGAAGCAACCAAAGTGTCTTTATGTGAATGAATGGCTCAAGAAGATGTGATACGCATAGATACATATACACGCATGCGCACACCACTCAGTGTAATGCTATTCGGCCATAAAGAAGAACAAAATCTTGCTGTTTACAACATGGATGGCCCTTGAGGATGTTATGCTAAGTGACATAAGTCAGAGAAAAGGCAAATGCTATATGACCTCACTTATATGTGGAATTAAAAACCAATAAAACCAAGTTTATAGGTACACAGAACAGATGGGTGGTTGTCAGACATGGAGGATGAGGGAGGGTAGGGGACAAAATGGGTAAAGGAGGCAAAAAAGTACAAAGTTCTATTTATAAAATTAAAAAGTCATGGGTATGTTATGTACAGCATGGTGACTACAGTAAATAATCCTGTACTGCATATGTGGAAGTTGCTGAGAGACATTAAAAGTCCTCATCACAAGAAAAAGCAATTTTTTGTAGCCATGTAATGTGACAAATATTAATTTGACTTATTGTGGTGATCATTTCACAAATATACAAACATGTTGTAAAATTGAAACTAATATGTATCAATTATACTTAAATAATTAATAATTATCACTATTATCAGTTAAATTTTTATATACATTGCAAAATACTAGCTGCCAGTTCTCCTAAGAAAGGGCCAAATTGAACCAAATCTCTGTCTTGCTTCTCTGTTCCTTGAGTGTCCTACCTCTGCAGGACTCATTTTCTAGTCTGGAGACATGATGCAAAAAAAAAAAAAAATTTTTGTAAGTAGTTTCTATACTCAACATGGGGCTTGAATTTACAATCCCAGTATCAAGAGTAGTATGACTGAGTCAGTCAGGCACCCCCATGATGCAAAATTTTATCAATTTCACCTTTCAATTCCTTAATTAAATGTTTTTATTTTTTCCAAGTCCTTTTTCTCTTTCTCTCATTACTCTGAGCTGAGCACTTACTATAATAATATAATACCTTCTCAACTCTTTATATGGCAATTTGTTTTACTTAATCTTCTACTTTGTGCACTGGCTTCCTTTTAACAATTTTCTAATTTGTTGGTTTTGGCCACTCGCTTTTCATGTTAGTGGCTTTTCTTAAACATCTGATAGTCCTTTACTGTCCTATTACATTTAATATTGAGACACTTGAGGTTGACAGGAAGCTCTCCATATAGAATTGGTTGACTGGACGCCTTTACAGTGGGAAGATCTGCAAGGAGTCTGTCTTCAGTGGCATCCTATTTCCTGCTGCAGGACACATACCAGATTGCAGTGTTTATGCCCTGAGAGGGTGGGAAATGGCTACTTGGTTTCTACTTTTTACTAAATTCTGTTTATGGCCTCAGGCCTGGTCATGCCCTTTTCTATGCTGGTAGTTCCCAAGTATTGTGTTTCTCCAGAAGGCAAACCTTTAGAGCCAGACCTTACACCCAATTTAAAGCAGAGAGTCTAGGGGCGCCTGGGTGGCGCAGTCGGTTGAGCGTCCAACTTCAGCCAGGTCACGATCTCGCGGTCCGGGAGTTCGGGCCCCGCGTCGGGCTCTAGGCTGATGGCTCAGAGCCTGGAGCCTGTTTCCGATTCTGTGTCTCCCTCTCTCTCTGCCCCTCCCCCGTTCATGCTCTGTCTCTCTCTGTCCCAAAAATGAATAAACGTTGAAAAAAAAATTAAAAAAAAAATAAATAAATAAAGTAGAGAGTGTAGTTCTGGTATCTACCTGACTTTAGCAAGGTTTTCAATTAATTTTTAGTTTCCCTTTTGCAGTTTAAGGGACTAGCTGGTAGCAGTTTACTGGAGAATCCCTCAAGAGTCCTGTCAACACTGAGAGAGGCCCACATGAAGGCCCTCCTTGGAGTGAAGTGTCTGTAAGGTCAATGACTTATTTACGGTCTTGTGGTCTCTTCAGAGTGGAAAGGCAATTCAGATAGAGGTACAGTAGACTGTGAGTACTCAAGCAAAGGAGGGCAGAAGGGAGTAGTAACAGTCACCTCAGTCTAAATAGTCTTTTTTTTTTAAGGTATCTCTTGGGTCTTTAACTTTTCATTACTCTTTTGCTATGAATCTTTCAATGAAATTATTATTCTGTAATCCTGAAGTCTTTTGGAAACTTATGCATGCCCATCAAAATAGGTTTCTCATTGCATCTGTCTGATTTGGGTATTCTCACTTTTAAGTGCACTCCTCAGATGAAAAACCTTATCTAATTGGAATGCTTCCTGTAAAGGCCATTGTAATTCTGGGACCATGGTTCTTAGCAAAGGAAGCAGGTATGCCAGAATGTGGTGTGCTCAGTTCTTTGAAACTTGAGGATCCCATTTCTTTGGCTAAGCCTTGGGTCTCTTGGCACATACCTAAGATGGATGTGCCACTGGGTTGGGGATTTTATAGTATTTTACAGTGTACCTATCAGCACAGAAATTTTCTTGAGGTTAGCTAGTGACCCAGTATCAACCTAACCCATTCCATGACCAACTTATCCTAGCACAGGAGTTTACAGTTAGGTGGCAAGTGCTCTAATAACTTTTAAATGCTTGACACCTGGCCACCAATTTTGTGGCTTTGGCTTCTGACATTTGCATTACCAACAGACCTGTTATGCCTTTCAAGAGATGACTTATTTACAGTGAGCTTTTAATACTCTAATTTATGCCTACTTAGATTTTGATATGCTATTGATTAAAACAGTCTGGATTTCCTACCTTATATCTCCCCCCAAAGACCCCCCACAGCAGTTCATACTGTGCACTTACTCTGTGGCTTTGAAGTTACCTAAAGGCTGTCATTTTCCTTTCCAAAATTCAGGAGTACCAATTATTTCCCTTTGTTGAAACAATTCTCCCTAATAAAACCAGACTTCTTGTTTCTGAGATCCGTCAGATGCTCCCTGAGGAGCTTACCTTATTGATGAGATCGGCCACAAACCCAAATATTGTGGCCTACTAAGTCTCACCATGAAAATCTGGATTCTCTCACACTCCAATTTTTTATCCAGAAGGATTAGGGTAAACAAACTTCAAACGTTCAGAACGCAAAATAAGCGGAGCTAGAACCGAGAAAAGCTTACCGCAGATCCCCGGAGAGCAACGGAAACAGCCTGTGGGTCCCTTCACCTGCGTCTAGAAGCAGTACTGAGACTTCAGCAGCCTGCATCGGACCTCACCACTGAAACTTTCAAGTGGAAACGAAATAACTTTGTAATGAGTTTGATGTCCTTCTTCCAAGGGAAAACAACCCGTGAGTTGGGAGCCTCGCGGGGCCTCGCGAGACGAAGGCCATGGTTTGCCACCTCCCGAGGGATTTTGGGTAAGCGCGTTTCCTAGAGCGTGAGGAGAGGCGGCACAGAGAGCGGGCGTGATTGGCTGAGAAGCCCGCTTTTCTAAGCCAAGGTAAACTCAACTGCCGCCGAGCTGGAGGATTGTCATTGGTGTGTGTTAGGTTTCTTTGGCGGTGAGGGTGAGGCTTTTCCCTAAATGTCGGCCGTCTCAGGTTTGCATTGGTGACGTGGGCCTGGCCACAGGAGCCGCCTGCATTTTGTCAATACGGAGGACCTCAATCGGTTGTAAGGAAGTGACAAACTTTTATACAAAATACAAACTTTTATAGCAAGTCCTGTTTTCAGCTCCCCATTTTACCTCTGCTTCTTCAATGACTTAAGTTTCCAAGAGCTGTGGAAACAGTTATTTTTCATGTCAGCCATGCCCCCTGGAGGCATTGTGTTGTAAATTGGCGAAGTGAGGAGCCAGGCTTCTCCACTGCAGTGATTTGCTCTCTTGTTCTTTTTGACCTCATGGGGTTTTATATATTTAGAATTCCTACATTAGTGAGTTTTCATGAGGAGATAAATGTGACCTGTCAATCCTTTTTGTCTAAACAGAAGCTTCAGTGTCAAGTTATTAGAAAGGATATCATTCTTTTTTTTTTAATGTTTATTTATTTTTGAGAGACAGAGACACAGCACGAGCGGGGGAAGGGCAGAAACAGCAGGAGACAGAATCCCAAGCAGGCTCCAGGCTCTGAGCTCATCTGCACAGAGCACCATGCCGGGCTTGAACCCACACCTGAGCCAAAGTCCAACTGAGCCTCCCAGGTGCCCCATAAGGATGTAGTTCTTAAGAAAAGCATTGGTTTTGCGATATTTGAATATACATGATTGATACAATTGGTATAAATGTATCAAAAATACTTATATGCATTTTATCTCATATAATCATGGATTTATCTAATGTATTTATCAATGGCCTATATAGGCCAAGCAAATGCAAATTTTACCTTGCCTGAGGCTCTAGAATTGAATCCATATTTTATAAAAATCTAGCACAAAAATGTGGATAATAACTGTATCATAAGGTTTGAAGCAACTCAGAGTATATTTTTTATTATTTTACCTTATTACCATTATGAGCTATTCGTTCTTATTTAATGGTTCCTCCTTTAAGTGAAATGAAGAAAAAAAATTGCAACTGATTGATGCTCAGTTTAGCTGATTTCTAATTGAAAATTTAAATTTATGCATTATAACTAACAATTTAATTTAAAAATGAATTTCAGCTACATATTCATGATAGGGAAATATTTTCTAAGTATATATTTTTAAAGATTACTGTTGTCTTTTTTTTTTTTTTTCCTAAGTGACTGAAGCCATATTTTTCCTGAGAGCAAATAAGCTTAGACCTCAAAGGATTTTCTTCGGAAGTTAAATAATCCACTTAGGAAGTGAAAACCCACAATGCTCTAATGGAATTTAAACATAGCAAAACCTCTTCTTCCCCCATTCTATCATTAACTGGCATGAGGGATTTTTGATGAAGTTTAAAAGACTTCTTCCATAAATTCCCACAAGCAAGCCAAAGTAAGGACAAAGTGGTAATTTGAATTTTTGAGTTTTAGTTTGTTTGATTTTATATAATAGTTCTGTCTTACTTTTAGCCAGTTTATTGTTTTCTGTAATTTGGCCTTTGAAATAAAACCAATATTGTTGTTTGTTCTAATATTAAAAGTCAGCAAGAAGGGAAACAGGAAAGGCAGAGTATGAAAATTTTAAAACAATATTCCTGGAATTCACTGAAAAATAATCTTTTCTCATTAATATATGCAGGAGTGCCTTCCCAACCATAAGGAATAGGTTTCTGAAATTATTTGGTGGGAATATTTTCAGTTGTGAGTCTTAAGACTTTTTTAGGAGTATTTTCGTAAAATAAACCCAAGTGCCTAAAATAAAATGACAAAGACATAAGTACAAGATCAATGATGTGTTACATTTTCTTAAAATATGAACATCAGAGTCAACTATTTAATGTTTAATTACCTATGTTTACTCGCTGTAAACTTTACAAGATAATCTCACCATAGAGCAGTAATAAAATGCTAGAAGTTTTCTTTTTTTAAAAGATATGCATAGTGAAACTTTATTTCAGTCTTATTCTGTTTTCTGAAATTACAGCTCAAAATCCTAGACTTAGCTCTTCTGGTCTCAGAGCTATAAAGCCTTTTAAAGTAGAAAAAAAAAAAATGAAATGAAATTTCAATAAGGTACTAATAAACAAAAAATATATTAATAAAGATAACTAAATAACATTCAATCACAGTTCTAGGAGAAATAAATAGTTTGAACTATATACCATGCCATAATATTTTCTATTGCTTCTTACACATAGAACTCCTTACTTCCTAAGACTCTTCCTAAGACTTCATTCCTAAGACTAGTTTGAAGATTTGGCTTTTCTTTTTTTTCTTTCTTTCTTTCTTTCTTTCTTTCTTTCTTTCTTCTTTTTTTTTTTTTTTTTTTTTTTTTTTGGTTGCTGTTGTTTACTTTTTTTGAGAGAGAGAGAGCATGAGTGGAGGAAGGGTAGAGAGAGAGGGAGACACAGAATCTGAAGCAGACTCCAGACTCCGAGCTGTAAGCACAGAACCCACCACAGGACTTGAACTCACCAACCATGAGATCATGACCTGAGCTGAAGTCAGTTGCTTACCCAAATGAGCCACCCAGGCACCCAGAAGATTTGGCTTTTCCACCCAGCTTCTTTTAATTCTCCTGGGGTTTAATTCTCCTGCTCTACTTTCTACTTTAGCTTCTTAAGTCTTTCAACAAGGTCTAAGGTATGCTGTGGTAATAGCAATCCTAAATTTTCATTGGCTTAACTCAATATTTATTTTTGCTCACACATCACTGAGGATGTAAGAAAACATCTCAGAGCATCTGCCCTTATAATTACTCAGAATTCCAGGCTGCTCTTGAAATTATGGCACCTTCACATCAGCATATGTTTTCACAAACAATGAAGCAAGGAGGAGTTGAACTGAAAAATCTATTACTGACTTCCGACATAAGATGCCTCACTCTCTTCACATTAGATTGGCCAAAACAAGTCACATGATCAGTATTTAATTCAAGGGGATAGGGAAATGCAATTTTCTCCAATGCCCAGAAATACAGAAGGACCATATTTTGTTGAATAGTGGTAACATCTATCAAGATTCTTTTTTTAACTGCTATTCAATAATTTGCAAATTAATATAAATTAGAATTATAATTTTGAGGTTGTCTTAAAAGTACAACAAAATAGATATGTAGAGTTTTGCATCAAGGAAGAACTATAGTAACTATAACTTTATCCATACTTCTGCCCTCATGTATTTATAAGTTCTAAAGTAGTTTAGTAGACCCATACCCCTTTCTATAAATAAGAAACTTGAAAGAATAACTTTTTAACTTCCATCAAGGAAAAATATTTTTAAGGGGTGCCTGGTTGACTCAGTTGGTTAAGTGTCCAACTCTTTTTTTTTTTTTTTCAACGTTTATTTCTGGGACAGAGAGAGACAGGGCATGAACGGGGGAGGGGCAGAGAGAGAGGGAGACACAGAATCAGAAACAGGCTCCAGGCTCTGAGCCATCAGCCCAGAGCCTGACGCGGGGCTCGAACCCACGGACCGCAAGATCGTGACCTGGCTGAAGTCGGATGCTTAACCGACTGTGCCACCCAGGCGCCCCTGGTGTCCAACTCTTGATTTCAGCTCTGGTCATAATCTCACAATTTATATGTTCGAGCCACTCATCAGGCTCCATGCTCACAGCACGGAGCCTGCTTGGACTTCTCTCTCCTTATGTCTCTGCCCCTCCTCAGCTTGCTCATTCTCTCTTTCTCTCTCTCTCTCTCTTTCAAAAATAAATAAACTTTAAAAAAGAAAAAAAGTTTTAGTTTCCTCACAGAAACTAAAGAAAATAAAATTGTATCAAATTATCTCCTTTGGTCTCATGATATCCATGTATTTTACACTGACGACTACATTATATTTTTCCTTGTGAAAAGAATTATACCAGAAATATTCCTGCATTTTTTTTCTTTCAGCTAATTTCCTTTTTTTTTTTTTCTGAAATGTTTTAGAGACTTGGAAAAAAACCTAGTGCTATTCCAGCTTGTAGTCATAATGTCTTCATTTTAACTATGCTTTAATTTTATCAAATTTGAGAGGATTAGGAGTTCCCTATACTGACAAACTTTTAAGTAATTGACTTACCCTCTTGCATCATGAAGGTTTCATTCTTTTTTTGTTTTGGTTTTTTAATGTTTCTTTTTGAGAGAGACAGAGACAGAATGCAAGTGGGTTGGGGTAGAGAGAGAGGGAGGCACAGAATCTGAAGCAGGCTCCAGGCTCCAAGCTGTCAGCACAGAGCCTGACACGGGGCTTGAACTGACAAGCTGTGAGATCATGACCTGAGCCGAAGTCGGATGCTCAACCGACTGAGCCACCCAGGCACCCCAAAGTTTCATTCTTAAATAGATCATTCATATCAGCCAAAAATATGCTCTATATACCAGCATTATAATGTCCTCTGGTTGTTTCTCTAAGACTAGTGTCTAAATTCCCTCTTCATAGCCAAACTTCAAAAGTTGTTTATAGTCACCACTTCCTTACCTTTCATTCACTCATTTTTCATGATATTTGATATTGTTTTCTATTTTTATAAATAAAGAAAATGGAAGAAAGTAGTAGCTTTTTATATTCCCCTTATCCCAAAGCAGCTATTATTATTTTGTTGTTATTGGTACTACTATCACATTTTGATTTAAGAATCTAATGTTTCCAAAAACCACTGTGCTGTTCTTGTTCTATCTCAAATCAGGTTGCAATATTTGCATGGGTCTATTTCAGTGCCCTGGGTCTAGATCTAAGCTCTTTCCTCAGTACCCTTTGTATATGTTTTTGTCACACTAAATCCTCCTTGTGTTAGTTACTGCATCTTTTAGCTACCTTTTAATATCTAGAAGGCCCAGTCTTTAAACATTGTTCCTTTTCTAGAATGCCTTTTATATTCTTGGTACTTGACTCTTTCATAAAAACATTTGAATCATATTGCTAAATAAAATGTAAAATTGAGTGAAACAAACCATATTGAGAATTTTGTTACAATTACAGTCTATCAGTTTAAGTTTATATCATAACAGTGTTGAATCTCTCAATCCTTGAAATAGTTGTATTTCTACCATTTTTTTCAGATTTGCCTTAATGATTTACAGTAAAATTTCATACTTTGCTTTCTATAAATTTTATACATTGAAAAAGATTTATTCCGGGGCCCTTGACTGGGTGGCTCAGTCAGCTGAGAGTCTGACTTGGGCTCAGGTCATGATCTCACATTTCAAAAGTCTGAACCCCGCATCCTTCTAAGTGCAGAGCCTGCTTGGGATTCTCTCTCTGCCCCTCATACTTTCTCTCTCTTTCTCTCTCTGTCTCTCTCTCTCAAAACAAACTTAAAAAAAAATTTATTCCTGGGACGCCTGGGTGGCTCAGTCAGTTAAGCATCTGACTTCAGCTCAGATCATGATCTCATAGCTGGTGAGTTGAGCCCTGTGTAGGGGCTCTGTGCTGACAGCTGAGACCCTGGAGCCTGCTTTGAATTCTGTGTCTCCCTCTCGCTCTCTGCCCATCCCCCACTCTCTCTCTCTCTGTCTCTCTCTCTCTCTCTCTCAAATATAAACATTAGAAAAATTTTTTTAAATTTATTCCTTAAAAAAAGATTTATTTCTATTTTTTGTTGCCCTTGTAAATGATCATTTTTTATTTTATTTTACTAAGAAATGTGTTATTTGCTGCTGGATTTTAGAAATGAACTGATTTTTATATTTTATTTTATTTATTTTATTTTATTTTATTTTATTTATTTTATTTTATTATTTTATTTTATTTTATTTATTTTATTTTATTTTATTTTTAAGTAATCTCTACACCCAATGTGGGTCTCAAACTGACAACCTCAAGATCAAGAGGCACATGCTCTTACGACTGAGCCAGCCAGGTGCCCCATTTTTTTTATTTTTTATTTTGTATTTTTGTATCCTAAACTCTGTCATTAACTCTATTGGTTTAGCAGTAGATTTGGGGGACGTTTTCTCTGTGGAGAATTACATCTTATGTAAATAATAAAAACTCCTTTTTATTCCTATATCTACTTTGTTTTTCCCGTGTCTGCACCGACAAGGACCTCATTATTATGTTTTATTAGCTATAATGATGGCAGGCATCCTTGCATTGTTCCTGATGTTAGAAAGAATGCTTTCAGTTTTTCTTCAATCAAGTGTGATATTTGTTAGTTATTTTTGTACATGTACTTACTAAGTTAAAGAAAAGACTTTCTGTTTCTTTTGCTAAAAATTTAATACAGAATGAATGTTGAATTTGATTGCCTATTTTCCTTTATTTATCAATGTAATAAGATCCTTACCTTTTCATTTGTAATATGTTAAAATATATTAGTCACTCGAAGAATTTTGAATTGTATTATTTTCATTGGACTGCATGCCAAGTAAAGACCAGCTTCTGATTGTGAATGCAGAGGCTATTTTTTTCTCTACCCACTATCAAGGTCAAGATTTAAGTTTTTCAATCTGTCTTTTTCTGTGTGGTGGGGGTTTAATTTTCATTAAGCTGTTAAGATTCTGTTTTATGTGGAGTCTCCAATCCAGGTCTGCACCAAAGGCAGACTAGAGACATGCCCTCCATGTCTTATGCATTCCTGAAACTAGAAGCTCAAGGTACCAGAGTTTGCAGGAACTCTACTGAAAACTAGCTTTGGTGCTCTTGAAATAAATTTTTAGTCCCAAGATGGAGCCACTCCTGCACAGGTGCAATGTCAGCAAACCAAAACTTAGACAAACTTCATGCCCTTGTAAATGCTCAGCTTGAACACAAACACAATATACCCAGCCAGTCTCCAAACTCTAAGCCACTTTTAGGCATTTGTACCCCAAACAAGGCTGACTATGTGGACCCAGTCAATCAGATATTTTCTACTTGTGTCTTCCTTTTTCTTTGTTCTTCATCTAATAAAAGCTTCCTGTCCTCTGACCTATTTTGCAGTTCTCCAAAGAGAGACTGTCTATTTCATAAAGTGTTAAATAAAGTTTGTTTGTATCACCTAAATTGTTTTCTTTAATATTTTTTTAACAGTTTTTGGTGACAAGAAATGGGATCCAAAGCTGACTGCAAACACCCTTGGACCAAGGACATGCACAGGCAAGATGCCCAATGATCCCTTTGAATTTACTGTTCCTCCTCTTCTTATCTAAGAGCCTTGGGTAAGTCATCCGTGGATTTGAGCTATCTATAACTGGATTCATATAATATATTCCATTTTATGTCTGGTTCTTTCATTCGATATCAAAAATTTGATATTCAGCCTTGGTGTTCTGTATGCAGCAATTTGTGTATTCTCATTACTAAGATATATTTGCTTTTACAGATAGGACAAAATATGTTTACTCATTCTTCTGTCAATAGTCTTTGGGCTGTTTCTAGTTACTAGCTTTTATGCATAATGCTTTTATGAAAACTCATATACGTGTTCTGTTGAATACAGTAAAACCTTGGATTGCGAGTAACTTGTTCTGCGAGTGTTCCACAAGACAAGCCAACATTTCTAATAAATTTTAACTTGATAAATGAGTGATGTATTTCAATATGAGTAGTACATGATGCCAAATGTTTCATGATCACAACTGAGCCAATGGCTCTTCTTTCCCTCTCTCACTGTTGGATTGTGGGTGATTGTCTCCCAGGCTCAGATGCTTGGTCTCAGGCTGCAGTGTTTGGCAGAAATCAGTGATTTTTCAGAACTTTGGAAGGTGTTCACACCTGGCACCAGTGTATCTTTTGTCACTTCAAGGCACCTATGGACGGTCCTTTGCTTTTCCATACAAGAATAAGTTTAGGAATGCTTTGCTTCATTCTGGGTCAGGTTGCCTGCAGATACAGACCCCTTCCTCTGCTGTCTTATTGCCAGTTACATTAAATACAGTATATGACAAGAGTTTATTAATACTGTACTATAGTCAACATCCGTAAAAGCATATACAATGGCTCCCATGCAGAAAAAGGTTGAAAAGAAAGGCTGTAAGAAGGAGATGATTATGGTGGAAGTTAAGAAGGAAATACATCAAAAAGTACAAACATGGTATGGGAATGGCTGAAATTGCAAGATTTTATAAGACATCTACATCTGCATCTTGTCTGCAGAGGAGGAGGGGAAAAAGGCAGGAGAATCCCTCACTTCAAATGAGATTATGGAGATGTGTAAAATGTGGGAAACAGTGCAAAATTTTGTAGAAAAGCACCACACGAATAAGGTTTGTATCAGTGCAAGCGATTAATCTTTTGAAAAACAATGCAATGTCACATTTCTGCAAAATCCTCAAAAGGAGGCAAAAACAAGTGTCATTGGATAGGTTCCTTGTTAAAGCTGCAAGAAACGAAAAGGATTCCATTGAGCCAATAGACACCAGTGATTCTATTAGTGATAGTGAAATTCATCCTACACAATAACCCTCCCTCACACCAGCCATGAAGGTTTTCAAAGGTAAATGCAGGTTGATTTATTTATTTTTCTTTGTATTTTGTATTTTTTTTTATTATTTTGTATTATATCACAGCATTGTAATCATTTTTATATACATATTTTGGGTTGTAGAATTAATCATCTGAGTTTCCATTATTTCTTATGGGGAAATTCACTTTGATATACAAGTGCTTTGGATTACAAGTACGTTTCCAGAACGAATTATGGTGACAAACCAAGGTTTTACTGTATGTGTATACTTATCTGCTAGATATACATCAAGGAAAGATATTGCCGTGTCACAAAATAGGCATATATTCTGCATCAGTAGACATCACCAAACAACCTTCCTAGTTGGTTTTACTATTTATACCCCCACCAGCAAGCAGTATATGCAAAGTCCAATAACTTCAAGTCGTCACTGAAGCTGGGTATTATCTCTTTTGGATTTAATATTTAGAGGCTGGGTAATGATTGCAGTAGATTTTAATTTGCATTTCTCTATGGCTAATGAAGTAGAGAACCTTTCATACATTGTTTGGCCATTTGGATATCCTCTTTTGTAATGTCCATTCAAATTATTTTCCAAGTATTGTATACAGTTTTCTATTTTGTCCATTTATATGATTTCTTATATATAGTCTATGTAAGCCTCTAACAAATGTACACATTGCAAATATATTCTCCTACTCTGTGTGCTATCTATTCATTTTCTTGATGATAAACAGAAGATCTTAATGTAGCTCTGTTTATCATTTTTTTTCTCTAGAGTTTGTTACCAAGTTAAAATGTCTGCCTACTCCAAGATCATAAAGATACTCTCCTATGATTTCTTCTGGAAAATTTCTTTTTTTTTTTTTCCTTTGACATTTACATTTATTTTCCATCTGGAATTGTTTAATATAATGTAAAGTATAGAAGGTAAGACTGATTTTTTTTTCTTAGATGTGTATCCAGTTGACCCATGGCCATTACTGAAAAAATCATTCTTTCCTAATTTTACTACAGGATGAACATTGTATCAGGTCACTGTATATTTTTGAGTTTGTTTCTATTTGTTCTATTCTTTTCCATTGGTCCATTTTTCTATACCTATACCAAAACACACTATTTTCATACTGTAGGTATGCATGTCTTGATTTTGATAGCATAAGTCCACAAGCTTTGTTATCGTCTTCTAGATTGTCTTTCCTAGTTACTTTTTGATGTTTTTTTTTTAATTTAGATACAATTTGCATGTGCTTAAATGTTAAGGTCTTATTTTCAGTTTGATGAGTTTTAACAATTGTACATATCCATTTCAGAATCACCCAAAACAAGATATACAACATTGCAGTTATGCTCCTTGCATTATTTTGATGCAGATTCCAGGTTTCATAGTCAAAAGTATTTTACTATATATCTATAAAAGAAAAGCGTTCTTAAAAACTAAACCATAATACCATTTTCAATCCTAAATGTGTTAACTATGATTCCTTAATAATATCTAATTGCAAAAACTTGATTTTGAATTAAAAACATACTTTCTTCCCTTAGAGGTCATGTTCTAGAGAGTTACAGCAAATACATGCAACTTTTCTCAAGATCGGTTCCACTGTGGTTGCAATGAAGATTTTTAAAATGTCTGTCCTGCCTTAATCACAGATAGGAGAGACAAAATATATAAAAACATTGACAACCGTAAATTGCTACATATATATATATATGTGTATGTATATGTATATTATATATATACATATATATATATATACATATATGTGTGTGTGTGTGTGTATATATATATATATATATATATATAAAATTGTCTCCACTAACCTTTTCATTTTAGAGAGAGCCCGGTGGCTTTTTTTTTTTTTCAACGTTTATTTATTTTTTTTTTGGGACAGAGAGAGTCAGAGCATGAACGGGGGAGGGGCAGAGAGAGAGGGAGACACAGAATCGGAAACAGGCTCCAGGCTCCGAGCCATCAGCCCAGAGCCCGACGCGGGGCTCGAACTCACGGACCGCGAGATCGTGACCTGGCTGAAGTCGGACGCTTAACCGACTGCGCCACCCAGGCGCCCCTCCACTAACCTTTTCATTTTATATAAGCCAAACAAAAATTAAGGAGGTTAAATCTGCAACTTTTGAGTTCCTCCTCCCTTTCTTTCTTGATGAAGCCACGTCTCTCTCCTTGGGCAGAGGCATCTTTTTTGGTGATGGAGGACTCCTCTTCCATTCTGGCAGACCTCTCGTGAGAATGTCTATCTCTCCTCTTTCTTTGACTGCTTTCTGATCATTGCTAAAATCAAGCTCACCTTATTTACCACACATCATTTTCCCATTCTGGCATCTCTATATATTTTTTGTGATATCAACATTTGCTTCTTTTACCCAGATATAAAACCCTGACGGTATGAGTGAGGGACAAGGCCATGGGGCTCTTTTCTCTATAATTTATGATGTTCGGGTTTTGCAGCATTTCTTAAGTCTGTAGGTTGATGTCTTTTGTCAATCTTGGAGTTTTCTTGGCCATCATTAAATATTGTTCTGCTTTGTTCTCTTCCTCCTGTCCTACTGATACTCAAATTAGAAGTATATTAGGTCTTTTTTTTCTTTCTCCTCATATGTCTCCCATCTCTTTTTCCTATTTTCTATCCTTTCACTATTCACACAGTTTAATTGGGATATTTCCTATTGGCCTTCACTTAAAGTCACTATACCTTTCTTTTGCTGCATCCAATTTGTTATTAGACTCATCTATTTATTTCTTAAATTGTAATTGAATGTGTAATTAGTAAAAATTATGTTGATTCTTTTATGTTTAGAGATTCCACTTCTCTAATGAAATTCTTCCTTATTTATTTTCTTAAACTTAAATCATAGTTACTTTAAAGTGCATCCTTAGTAAATAAAATGTCTAAGTCTTCCTGGGTCACATTTTCTTGTCATTTATTTTTCTTGGTATGCTGAGTATTTTTTTTAATGATTGTGGGACATTTTGCATTAATAATTCTAAAGACTGAGTAATTTGTATTTTACTCTGAAGAGGATTCATCTTCCTTCTATTGAATAGCTTGCATGGGGATGAATACCTTAATCCAATCAAGAGCTGATCTACTCATGGTGTGTTTTTACTAAAGCCCCTTTCCTTGCTATGTCCTCCCATTTTATTTTTAATCTCTTCAACATTTTAAGGGTGTCAACAATTATTCCCTTTAGCTTCTTTGCTTCTTTCTCTCTGTAGTTTAAGAATTCAATAAATTCCCTAAAGAAAAATCACTGGATTTTTCCTCATTTCCCTATGCCTCAATTTTTCTGAGATCTTGGGCTCTCAAGTTTTGGCTGCCATTGTATTTCTAACCTCTACTTTTTATCCCCAGACTTAATAAAATTGCTGAAAACTCTGCTAGTTTCCATTTTCCTAGTAACAGCTCTGTCTCTCACTTCATAGCCTTTTTGCCTTCTCCAAGAATTGGCAAAAGCACTGTGCTTACAGCAGCTTATAGAATATCAGTCTGTCTTTCCTTGCTTCCCTCAAATCGTTGCTAGCAATTCTAGAAACAGATTTTTCTTTTGCATTTTAGCTGGCCTTATTTTGTTGCAAGCTGCTCCCTCATATCCAGAAGCAAAAATTTCATTTAAGCCCTTTTAAGATTGTTACTTTTGATTTTTTGTGGACTGATCAGTGGCATGGAGGTAGAAAATTTAAATTTTTAAATGGAAGTGAGGACGTTAGCTACTCTGTTGTCAATAAAATGAATTGAATTGCAGGGGGAAAAATATGGCTACTTATAGTTATTTTTACCCTGCTTATTTCTTGGCCATGTTCTAGATAATTGAGATTGATATATAAATAAGACACACATTGGGGTGCCTGGGTAGCTCAGTCAGTTGAGTATCCCATTCTTGATTTGGGCTCAGATTAGGATCGCAGGGTCATGGGACCGAGCCTCTTGTTGGGCTCCATGCTGAGTGTGGAGCCTGCTTAAGATTCTCTTTCACTTGCCCTCTGCCCCTCTTCCCTGCTTGCATGCTCTCTCCCTCTAAAATAAAATGAAATAAAAACTTTTTTAAAAAGACCCGTATTAAGTCAACTTGTAAAATTAGTGAATAGGGATAATATAATAATACATATATAATATATAATAATATATATACAATAATCTAATTCTACATAAATACTTTATAATTCTCTTTTTTGTTTTCATTTGACTATATTAATATATTTTCAACTTCATGTCAAAACTATTTAAAATAACTACATATATTTTGATAACATCAAAATTCAATACTACTTCTTATACTTGTTTTTCTTTAAATTTCTAAATATTTTCTGCCTTCTCTAAGTCCTGTCTTGATCATAGCCTCACTTTGTAACATTCTCAATGTCCCAGGATATGGCATAGATATGTAGATAATTTATTCTAATTTTCTCTTCTTTTCATTGACCAACTGTTGAAACACAGTGTCCTGTTCTAGGTCAAGCTCAAATTTTACTTCTTTTTAGGACCTTTACTGTCCTTATATAAGCAATATAAAAGGCATCAGGCTCATATACACTCATTGAATTTGGGAGGGGTTGCATTTTTGGACATGATCTTTTTAACTAGATCAGTTCTTTAAGGGGCCCTCATAGCATGATCCTCAGAGGAAAAAGTTTACAGCATAGTACGGGTATTTGGGGAACAACAAACTTACAACTGCTTTCATCATATTTTCTTTCAACTACCTTTTATTCAGTTCTTTGGCCATAGTGCCAAGTTGCTCTAAATTTCCTGATATCTTTCATATTATGAAAGTCCATCTACTAACCCTAATTTGTATGATAATCTGTGCTATTTATTTTCTCAATCACTTTCTAATAGGTCTTTCAACATCTATATGACTTCCACTTTAATATCCTGTGTGATACACCTTTTATTTCTTTTCAACAGGTTAAATGCATCACTCACTTTCCTCTTGTCAGGCATATGAGTCAAAACTTAATCAAAACAAAAAAGAGGGGCGCCTGGGTGGCGCAGTCGGTTAAGCATCCGACTTCAGCCAGGTCACGATCTCGCGGTCCGTGAGTTTGAGCCCCGCGTCGGGCTCTGGGCTGATGGCTCAGAGCCTGGAGCCTGTTTCCGGTTCTGTGTCTCCCTCTCTCTCTGCCCCTCCCCCGTTCATGCTCTGTCTCTCTCTGTCCCAAAAATAAATAAACGTTGAAAAAAAAATTAAAAAAAAAAAAAAAAAAAAGAAATGGCAGGGGTACCTGGGTGACTCAGTTGGTTAAGCATCCGACTCTTGATCTCAGCTGGGGTCACGATCTCATAGTTCTGACTTTGAGCCCCACTTTGGGCTCTGCACTGACTGTGGAGCCTGCTTGGGATTCTGTCTCTCCCTCTCTCTCTGCCCCTCCCCTGTCACTCTCACTCATGCTCTCTCAAAAAATAAACTAAAAAAACAAAAGCAAACAAACAGGCAAAAAAATAAATGGCAGGTAAACAGATTATAGTGTTGTAAACCATATTTTATAATAATCACAATTAAGGATAGCAACTTAGAACAAATATTGACTGAGAGATAAAAACAGAATAACAGTCAAATAAAATCACATATTGTACTATAATAAATTGTTCTATTTTAGTATATGTGAAATTATCATAAGCATTTCAGAAACAAGTAGCACTATAATAAACCAGCAGAGTGACATAAATGATACATCTATGTACAATGCTTGGCATATCCATCAGTAGATGCTCAACAAACTTCAGGATGTTATTTCATTCTCCCTTAGGTAGGATTAAATGCTTTCTAAATTTATGTTCATAGCATTTAAATATATTCTATTATGACACTAGCCTGGAAGATCTATGAATTCAGGAGTCACAACTAACTTGTTCTCCCCTGCATCCAAAGTGCTATTTAGTATCTGTCATGGCATATTTTTTAAAAACAGTTATTTAGTTTTGAGAGAGAGAAAGAGAGACAGAGTGTAAGCAGGGGAGGGGCAGAGAGAGAGGGAGACATAGAATCTGAAGCAGGTTTCAGGCTCTGAGCTGTCAGGACAGAGCCCAATGTGGGGCTTGAACTCAAGGACTGCAAGATAATGACCTGAATAGAAGTCAGATGCTCAGCCAGCTGAGCCACCCAGGCACCCCAGCATATGTGTTAAGTATTTTTCCAAATAAATGAATCAACATTCAGCATTTCTTCACTTAATTAGGAATTCCCCAAGCCTAGAAAGGGCTTGATAACAATGAATATCCAACTAATATTTATTAAATTCATTATTTCAGATAACAAACATTTATTTAGTCTTTGTTGTCTGCCATGAACTGTACTAAACAAAATGAGAATTACTGAGCAAATTGAAAATATATTCACCACCCTCATGTCTGCCTGTTCTCTTCCTTCCTAATTCCATCATCTAATATTTTTCTGTGTCAAGAAAAATAATTATTGAGAAGAGTAGTTTAAGAAGACTATGAGATAATATTAATGCTCCTTGAAAATAATTTATGTTTAAAACTTTTATTCATCTCTAATGCTAGACGTAATCCTCTTTTTTTTTTTTTTTTTCAGATTACTCTTCCATTAACAAAACACAAGTTCAGAGGATATAAGTATTTAGAGAGTGCTTGAGAAGATTGAGTAGGCAAGGTCCCAATTTGCATTATATAGTTTTTTTACTCCTAGGGTATTCCCTTTGTATACAAATAGTTACAGACTCTATTGAAAGAAGACATTTTCAGTAATTCAGGGATGTGTGTTTGTCACTCATCTTGGGTGGGGATGTCTGGAAGAAGTAAGAAATGAAGGAAGAATCATAGTAAAAATGACAAGAAAAACATGTTGAAAATTCAGTTAGGATTTTAGGAGATATGACATTTAAATGCAATAATTTCCTGATTATTTTAAGTTAAACCTCTCATCTCTCACTCAAATGCTTTCTTTCTCTTGTCTAAAATGTTTTTATTCGAGCACAGTTGACACACAGTGTTACATTTTAGATGTATAACAGTGATTCCACAAGTCTGTATGTTATTATGCTACACTCACCACAAGTGTAACTACTATCTGTAACCATACAATGCTATTACAATACCATTGACTATATCCCCTATATTGTACCTTCTTTCCCTGTGACTAATTCCACAACTGGAAACCTGTATCTCCCACTCCCCTCTACCCATTTTGACCATCAACCCACTCTCCTCTCTGGCGACCTTCAGTTCTCTGTATTTATGAGTCTGTTTCTGCTTTTTGTTTGTTTATTTACTTGTTTGTTTGGTAGATTCCGCATATGAAAGAAATCATATTGTATTGGTCTTTCTCTGTCTGACTTATTTCACGAAGCATAAATACCCTCTAGATCCATCCATGTTTTTGCAAGTGGCAAGATCTAACCTTTTTTTATGTCTGAGTAATATTCATTCCAGTGCGTGTGTGTGTGCGTGTGTGTGTGTGTGGGTGCATGTGTACGCACGCGTGTGTGTGCGCATGCGTGCTATCTTCTTTATCCTTTCACTTTTTGGTGGGCACTTAGGTTGTTTCTATATCTTGATATTCTAAATAATGCTGTAATAAACATTGTGGTATGTATATCTTTTTGAATTAGTGTTTTAGTTTTGTTTTTTGTTTTTTTTTGTTTTTTTTTTTTTAGGGTAAGTGCCTAATAGTGGAATTATTGGATCATATGCTATTTCTATTAATTTTTTGAGGAACCCCTATACTATTTTCTGTAGTGGCTGCACCAACTTATATTCTCACCAACAATGCATGAGGGTTCCTTTTCCTTCCCATATTCTCCAGCACTTGTGCTTTCTTGTCTTTTTAATTCTAGCCATTCTGATAAGTATAAGACATATCATTGATTTTGTATAGGTTTTGATTTGCATTTCTTTGATGACTAGTGATGTTGAGTATCTTTTCATATGTCTGATTACCATCTGTATGTTTTCTCCATCAAAATACTTTTATGTCTTTAAGCATAAGATCTGTGTCTCCGTATTAAAAACATGAATGTATGGTTGTTACCTAGAGACAAACAGTAACTATGCTGAAGAACATCTTTTAAGCTTACATATACAAAATATATAATATGTATTGTTTTTATTTAAAATAAGATACCGACAATGTAGATTCTTTTTTTTTTTTTAATTTTTTTTTCAACATTTATTTATTTTTGGGACAGAGAGAGACAGAGCATGAATGGGGGAGGGGCAGAGAGAGAGGGAGATACAGAATCAGAAACAGGCTCCAGGCTCTGAGCCATCAGCCCAGAGCCCGACGCGGGGCTCGAACTCACGGAACGCGAGATCGTGACCTGGCTGAAGTCAGACGCTTAACCGACTGCGCCACCCAGGCGCCCCCAATGTAGATTCTTTTGAATTACATTTATATAATATGTTCACGTCAACACATAAACTTTTACCACATTTTTAATTAACAATATATGATTCTCATATATTTGTTCATATTCAAGACTTTTCCTTTAACTAGAGGAGTATTATAAACAGGTCTACATTAGAAAATAACTTGCAGTTTTGTGAAGGAGGTATTACATAAGTAGAAACTCAGAAACTGGAAATGAGGTAAGATTAGAAAGGTATTTCACAGGCAAATCTGATAAAGTTAGTGACAGACTAGATGCTAGGGATGGGGGAGACTGAGGAGGAAACAACGGGGTTTTTAACAATGTGGGAGCCAAGTAGAGCATAGCAATGAGTTTAACCAGAATAGGAGCCACAGATATGGACAAATCAGAAGGCATGACATGCCTCCAACCATCACAGAGTTGAAAGAACCTGAACAAAGTAATCCAAAACACCAAAGGGAATGAAAGTATGTTTTTCACAATCATATATAAAACTCAAGACTGTCTACTTTTTATATTGTTCTTTGAAAACACATAGTAAAATCTGTAATATCGTAGAATGCCATTAATTAATTTATATTTATTGAATTTCTATTTTCCCATTTAGTATCCCTTCCCAGTGCCACTCTGATTAGAACAAACAGTCAACAGTACCAGAGGAATTAGAAGCCCTGTTCTTCAGGGACATGTGGAGTCCCTTATTTTGTCAAATTCAACAGATCCTCTTGACTGTTCCTTGACATGTGTGATTAATTGCCAGGAGTCACTTTATTCTCAGCATCTCCCTCACCCGTGTTGCTCAGGCTCTGCTCTCCAGCTGCCACATCGCATCTCTCAGAAGAATTGAAATATGCCTTTATATTTAAATTTAGTCCTTGTGATCAGGCAGAACTTGTCACATACCTGCCATCCTCACCTAATAATAGGCAAGCGTGAGTGAGTACTAGGACTCCTAGTGTATATTTAATACACTATCCATTGCGTGAAAATACTGATGTGTCTCCTGGAGCCTGCATTGATGCATACATTTGTTTTCTGTTATGCCCACTCTCTGCCATCTGACAGTTCATTAAACCCAGTATTTGGTTAGGTAATGTTTGCTATTCTTTCTTGTATATTTACTTCAAATTGGAAAAATCAAATTTAAAAACACCATCCAACTTTCAAGATTCTTATACATAAAACTTACATAAAACAAAGAATAGTCAGATAATAGAAAGGCAGTGAGGGTAAAATCAATAGTTAACTAATTTTAAATGGTACTTCAGAGCATGTTATTTTTTGTATTTTGGAAAAAAAAAAACTCATATTTTAAATTAGCCACCCTGTCTTGGGACAATTTCAAGAAGCATGAAAAATGAAGTGTTACTAAGATTCAGTCAATGCTTTAAAATTTTCTATTAATGATAGATAATAGACATAATAATACAGATAATAATACAGGATGCTATCAATGCTTTGTATTTGGCACAGATACCTTTATTTAATTCCAAATTAGAAACAATATTCCTAATTTTCAAGATGCTCATTAGGTTTCCAAATTAGAAAATGGTATTTCTCCATTTTTTAAGTTTGAATGTACGTGTGTACGGTTGTATGTATGTATGTATTTACCCTGAGGGAGAGAAAGAGCATGCAAGTATGTGTAGGGGTGGGGTTGTAGTGGGAAGGGCAAAAGAGAAGAGGAGAGAATCCCAAGCAGGCTGTATGCTGACAGCACAGAACAGGGCTTAATACCAAAAACTGTGAGATCATTAAGCTGAAATCATGAGTCGAATGCTCAACTGACTGAGCCACCCCAGTGCCTTGGTATTCTTCATTTTTAAACATGGAAATGGCACTTGATATCAAGCCTAATCATTTCACTTTTTTTTTTAATATTGAGTTCAAGAAAAGGCTAAATATAGAAGAGGCATCTTAGCCTCCATGTTATACATAATTATTTCCTTTTAGTAACCTTTTGAAATTAAATTTTGTATATTCATTCCCTTGTGTACATTTCCTGCTATATATCTAGAAGAAAGCCATGGTGTCAGTGATGAATAGAACCAGTGACCTATCCTTCTCTACAAGAACAAGATATTCTCTCTTGAGAGAACCTACTCTGAATTCTGTGTTTCAGTTCCCTCTCGTAGCTCCTATTTCTCTGCTCAGCCAGCATGTTTTCATAGTAGCAGATTCAGATTCTTCTCAGGAAAGAAGACCAAAAGATCAGTGTCGAATTAGCCACATTAAATGCTCTGATCAGACTCAAATATAATGTTCAAGAGTATATTTGAATTTATCAAATATTTTTTTAATCCATAGTGCTTCTTTTAGTTCAGATAGAAAGCTCAGATCACTTCTTTTTTTACATTAATGAGAATAAAGTACCCTCTGCCATGCAAGGTTATTCAGGTGCTTTTTCCAAATTTCAGGTATATTTTCTCTCATGTATTCATTCATTTATTCACTCATTTCTTAGTTAATTCAATCATTAGGGATTTTTCCACAAGCATTGATCCTTAAGTGTGAATACAAAAATAGTCTATAGAAATGATATACATTGACATAAAAACCAGTTATTGATAATTCAATGTATATTTTAATAGTCTAATCTTAAAAGCTAGTTGAAATTTTAACAAATTATGAATATTTCTAAAATCCTTCCTTGAAAGAAACTTGATTCTTTGGCTCAACATTTTTTTCCAGTAAAACAGTTAAGAAATTTCGTGTTAGATGTTTGATCTTTTAGATCTTCCATCCATAGCAACTGAAAGATAACACTTTGTAATTCAAAGTTATTTATGGAAATATTTCACTGAACTAGTGAGGCTCTTATGGTATAGTCACAAAATAAAGTTATTTTCTTCTCTTCCTATTCATTTAAACCTATTCTGTGAGAATAGACTTTCCTGCCTTAGATGAAATATTTGACAGCTTCTTTAACTCTTTGGTTGTACTGTTTTCATTCAAATGAGAAGGATCTCACCCGACTAATTAAGAAGGCCAGTTCAGCATAATAATTAAAAACTTAGTGTTGAATTCAGTTCTTAATCTTATTCCTTTCAACAGAGGGAGACTTCCAGTAGGGAAACTTGCAGAAGGAAAGGGCTGAATGCATGGCTTCCTTTCTATTTCCTGCATAGGTTACTGCTCTGCTCCCATCCTCACTAGGCTGTAGTAGGCTACTCTACAATTAAAGAGAGTGGGAGATTAGTGAGAAAAGAGGTAAAGGGCAGGAATTTTGGTACTTGACAGATATTAATGTTATTAGGCATTGAATTTCTCTGTGATTTTAAGGTCTTTAAAGCTAACTCTTTCTTGAAGCACATTCACAATGCATTTTCACCTGTCTAGTCATTTGTAATATCCTCAAAAGTTCTTGATTTTGTGATGTTTGGTTCACTCAGTCTTTCTCTGTTGGAATCCCCTTCTTAAACTTCCTCCTTTCACTTTTGGGCAAAATTTCTTTAAGTTAGGTTTAGTGACTCTCACCTACTGTAAGCTAAATGCTTGTGAATCCTTTGTTCTGGTAAATTCTGGAATTCAGTTTATTCCTTTTAATTTTTTAATTAGAACAACTAACAAGCTATACTCTTTCTGGGTGTGGATCTGACACCAATTTCTATGCCTCATCCCTCTAGGGGGTTGTAACAAGTCAAAGCTTTTTTTTTTTTTTTTTTTTTTTTTAATCTTAGTGCAGTCTGAAGTTCTACCATTAACAGAGACATTGTTTTCACGTATCATGTTTCATCAAATTTAAGACTGCACTGATTTAAGATGTGCAGTTAATTTATATTCTGCCATTAAGAGACAACATCAGTTGAAATACATGCCCTGATTCTAAAGACGTTAGAATGTGAACAGTGGCACATGTTAGAATTGCTGAAAAATGGTCTTGGCTTTCAGAAGTGGGGGAAAATCACTGCTGACAATAGATTAAACTGCCCTCATCGCTGTTGTGGGAAAGCTGTTTTTGCTATTGCTACAGTGGTCTGTGGGTGGAATCCTACAGACTTTGACAAGTTTGACATAGGGATACTAAGAGCAGTAGCAAACAGTGGAAAAGGGTTAGAAGCAGGAACAGCTGAGTCCCCTAGACTGAGAAATAAAAGGTCTCTAGACAGGTGCTAATAGCTCACAGTTCTCAAGTCAGCCTCTTGCGTAAAGTTATTGAACCTATTCTCCTTTCCCCTCAAATCTAATGGCTTGGCTCATTCCCTAGCTTCCTCCTTGTCTTCTCTGCAACTTTTAAATTTTTTTTTTCAACGTTTATTTATTTTTGGGACAGAGAGAGACAGAGCATGAACGGGGGAGGGGCAGAGAGAGAGGGAGACACAGAATCGGAAACAGGCTCCAGGCTCTGAGCCATCAGCCCAGAGCCTGACGCGGGGCTCGAACTCACGGACCGCGAGATCGTGACCTGGCTGAAGTCGGACGCTTAACCGACTGCGCCACCCAGGCGCCCCTTCTCTGCAACTTTTAAAAGTCACTGTTCTTCAGAAGCCAGGCAGAAGTTATGGAAACACCAGAAAACTTCCTCTGCCTGCCTTGGTAAGAAACCTGGTTCCCCATCCTGAAAAGGGACAGTTAACAGGACTTCTTAGGGCAATGCATCTGATACTTGTCTACCAAAGTACTCATATTTGGAGGGTAAATGCAGGCCTGTGGCTCAATTTCTTTTTTTTTTAATTTTTTTTAATGTTTATTTAATTTTGAGAGAGAAAGAGAGACAGAGCATGAGCAGGGGAGGTGCAGAGAGAGGGAGATACAGAATCCGAAGCATGCTCCAGACTCTGAGCTGTCTGCACAGAGCCCATCGCGGGGCTCAGACCCACGAACTATGAGATCATGACCCGAGCCAGAGTCCTACCCAGGTGCTCCCGTGGCTCAATTTCTAAATTTTGAAGTATATTTATGGAAATTTTGAATCTATATGCTTGTTTTGAAATTTACTAAATTTTTGGAAGTTGATAATTCTGGAAGAAGTGCCACGTTATTCTGGGTCGATGTCTTCTTTCTTTTTAATTTTTTTTAATGTTTATTTTTGAGAGAGAGAGACAGAATGTGAATGGGGGAGGAGCAGAGAGAGAGGGAGACAGATCTGAAGTAGGCTCCAGACTCTGAGCTGTCAGCATAGAGCCTGACACAGGGCTCAAACTCACAAACCTCGAGATCATGACCTGAGCTGAAGCCAGAAGAGCCAACCAGGCACCCCGCGTTGATGTCTTCTTAAAGCTCCTCTGTTTTGCATTAGAAGAAATTATGTCAATCTCAAACATGTTTCAGTTGCTCCATTTTTTTTTTTTTTTGAACCTAGAGGATGTATCACCTCTTTCATAAGTCCTTCTTAGATATTCCACCACCTAATTTTGGGATATAGTAGCAGTGGGCACTTACTAGGGAGAAAGAGGGAAAGATTCTCATCTGAATATGAAATAGCTATTTAATTTCAATAGCTTTGTTACCTTTCTAGCTAACACTCCTTGTGTAGTGGTGCATATGGAGGCATTCATAATTTTTTTACATGTTAAAAATACGAGCATGCTTATTAAAAAGTAACATTTTATTTATTTTTATTCAAGCTTCATTTCTGAAAACAGGAGTTCTTACAAATAGTATCTCCATATTGATTGGCCTTTGAGTTCTACCTTACCATTTCCATATTTTCATGCTGACAATTACAAAATCCTAAAACCTAGAAACACCTTCACAAATAACTATTCATAGGGTATTAATAGATTTGCATTACATAAATGCAACCTAAATTAGTTAATAAAGCTAAACTAAAAAAAAATGTTTTTTAAATCGTTCAGATTTTGGCTCAACAGGACCCTATAGGAATTGGCTGCCCAGTGTTGAACTAATTGAAAATAAGAACACGTAACAAATGTAAATAATAAATCCTATAGATTATGATAATTTATGTACAAACTAAAATATATAAAGTACAAATGTGTTCCAGGAGCATATTAGAAGGAATTTGCAAGGTTTTTAAAGAAAATGTTTCATTTACCTTATTTCTTTCTTGATTCCTCTATCTGGGACAGCTCTCCCATCTCCAAGACACATAGGTCTACACTTTGACATCCCCTCCTATCTGAATGGAATCTTTTTTTTTATTTTTTTAAATTTTTTTTAATGTTTATTTATTTTTGAGACAGAGAGAGATAGAGCATGAATGGGGGAGGGTCAGAGAGAGGGAGACACAGAATCTGAAACAGGCTTCAGGCTCTGAGCTGTCAGCAAAGAGCCGGACGCGGGGCTCGAACTCACGGACTGCGAGATCATGACGTGAGCCGAAGTCAGCCGCTTAACCAACTGAGCCACCCAAGCGCCCCTAAATGGAATCTTAACAATGAAATAAAACAATGTGATTGAGATTTTGTTGCAAGCATCTTCCATAATCCATATACTTGTAGTAATCTCTCTGACCACCTTCACTCACTGTCTCATTGTATTTGATACTTTTTTCAAAGGTGGTCCCAGTGACCGACCTTATCCACTTTCATTTCTCCCCACTTTAGTATCTAACTCCAGACTCTTTCATAGATATTCAATAAATGCTTGTTTGTTGTTGTTGTTGTTGTTGTTGTCTTTAATCAAAATGAGGAAGAAGGCTCAACAAACCTTGGTGACTCTGAGATTAAAGGTGAGATTGAGGAGGAAATGGCTAAAATGAGAACAGAATGTTTTAGTCCTTTGCAAGCAATGTGTTAGGGGGATTTTTCCTCCCTCAAGCTCAAGACCCTTTATCAAATTAATCTCAATATTGTATGTACTCATTCACTAAGTAATTACCAACTCTTTAATATGTTCTAGACTTGGTGTGTGTGTATATGCATGTGCTTTGAGGGATGAAAGTTAGGAATGATGAAAGGATAAGGGGATGGAAATAAAATCTTCAAGTTGAGGAGTAATCAGCCACATAAATAATTAAAATATATATGAAAACAATGAAACAGAAGTAAGTAACATGTGCTTTGGGAGCATAATAGAGGGTCAAATTAATGAAATCATCATGACCCCACTGGAATGTGTTAGCATCCATGAAATATTTTGTAGGAATTTGAGAATGACATTGTGTAACTGTTGCCAAAACTGTTTTTCTTTTATTAATGAATAGCTAATATGGCAGAAGTCTTCAAGATTAGAACTGTGATCCCTATACAGAAGAAGGGATCTACATGAAATCAAGAAAATTATAGAACATGGAGCCTTAATGAAATAGGGCACAAAACCTATTATCAAGAATTGCTGAGTGAATCAACCCTATAGAAAAATAGCATTTTTTAATGTCAAAAATTTGAGTTATTCCAGGAGGAAATAAAGAGGAAATATTTGATAGTATCTACTCATCCTTTCAAAAACATTGCCATGGATATTCATAAGATAGCTGAGTAATCATTCAGTGGGGTGTTGACTGCAGATAAGACAAAAAACTAGTACTATTGCTTAACATGTGTCATGTATTACACCATTTTCTTCTGACAGTTCTGTGAGATACACAAATGAATATCATCCTCATGTTACAGATAAGGCAGTTGAAGTGTTTAAGTGAGTAACATTTCTGTGTTCCTAAAGTCTGGCTCCAGCGTCTTAACTATTTTATATTTTATTTTAATTTTTTTTATTAAAAACATTTTTTTAATGTTCATTTGTTTTTGAGACAGAGAAAGACAGAGTGTGAATGGGGGAGGGTCAGAGAGAGGGAGACACAGAATCTGAAGCAGGCTCCAGGCTCCGAGCTGTCAGCACAGAGCCGGACATGGGGCTCGAACTCGCGGAGTGTGAGATCATGACCTGAGCCGATGTCGGATGCTTAACTGACTGAGCCACCCAGGCGCCCCTTATTTTATATTTTATACTGTTTGTTTGGAAACAGGAAACACCTCATAAAGATAAGCTGGAAATTTTGTTAAAGAGATCCCTTAGTGTTCAGTAAGTTCAGCAACTAATCATCTCCCTTGACATCTTCCTACACGGTTTCTAAAGTAGGACATAACTATGAAATCCTCAAGTTTTGAAAGTAACCTAAAGTCTTCTGAAATCTATTGATAAAATGAGAACAAGGCAAATATTTTTTTTAATCATTATAACCAAGGAGCTGATTCTCAACAAGTATCCGATAGAAGCACAGCCTAGATTCTACTAGGTTATGACAGGTGCATGAAGATGCAGGACAAAGGATGGGCAAATAGAGAGGAAAGCAAGCTGTGTAGCAAAAAAACTGGAATATAAAGGGACTAAGAGAGAATTTCTCTCTCTCTCTCTCTCTCTCTCTCTCTCTCTCTCTCTCTCTCTCTGTGTGTGTGTGTGTGTGTGTGTGTGTGTGTGTGTGTGTGTGGTGTTTTTGTTGTTGTTTATTGGTCTCTGCTCCTAAGTTTTGCTGGAAAACTTTGGTGAGAGAAAGTGATGCTTAAAGATAAATTTTCTGTGGAATATGTTGTATACTACTTTAAAGAATGTTACAATAAAGATCTACTGAATTCCTCAAGTCTTTAAGAGTTGTCCTTGTAACTCAATAATTTTTTAATATGACATCTCAGAGATTAGCCATTATGGTGACCAGTTATATCTACATTAAATCTAGATATCTACGTATTTATCTATCTATCCATTTATCTACCTACCTTTCTCTCTCTCTTTAGAGAGAGAGAGAGAGAGAGAGAGAGAGAGAGAGAGATTGTTTAGGGCATATACCAAAATATTTTATGTGAGAGTGACTCTAATATAAAGTATTTATAAAATGAATGAACATACTTATAAAATAAATTGAATACTGAGCTCTAGATAACAATATAAGAAAATATCTGAAAAGCATTTTAAATTGTATTATAAGAAAATGGGCCTAAAACTCAGCATCAATCTTAAAGTCCAATGAAATGGTTTCTCAGAAAGGCATTAGAAACTCAACAGAAAATTATCCTTTAGTTTTATATAAAAAGCTATGTGGTTATGATCACTATGCATCAAGAAGGATATGATGGAACCACAAATGGCAATGAAAATGAACCAATATATAAGGGAAGGAAGATTACATCAGGAAATAGTAAAATGAAGAACTAATTTAAAATGAAGAATTAAAATGAGAGAGAAGGAGAACAGAATTTGAAAATTATGGTTGTGAAACCATGAGTAAGTTAACCTCAGAATTATTCACCAATTTCCCAAATGCAGTAAGAGGTCCTGTAGTGAATGACTATTGTTTTACTGTCCAGCCAACCATGTCGCTTTCTGGTAACAGAGCAAGCACCTTTTCTTTTTTTCTTTTGAGAGAAATGTCCCTACCACTCACTTATCAGTTCATGCTATTAGTTTGGGAAAGATGAGGGATTGGCTCAGGCTCGAGTCTTCCCAGAAAAACTCATCCAACTCAATCTGGACCAATGAAAGTCAATGATGAGAAATTGCTAGGACCATTGTGAAAAGTAAATTCACTTTCAGTGAAATATTTAAATTAATAGAATATATTTTAGTAATTTTTGGGAAGATAGCCTACATAAGATTGAAGCTATCAAAAAAGAATATCCAATTGGGATGGGGAGAGAAAGAGTGTGCTAGTGAATTCAGCTGATAAGAGCCAGGTCTATCTCAGGGATTTTTAGGTATATGGGCCAATAAATTATTTTTTCTATGTAAAATAGTTATAGGTAATTTTCTGTTACTTTGAACAAAAAGAATAAATGCACACTTTGAAGTCCAAGTGAGAATATTTGAAAATAGTGTTGGTTTGAAACCTCCCTGAGTGCAATCTGAAACCAACTTCTATATGTGAGGGCAAAGGCAGATCAATGAAAGAAGCAGACCACCCAGACTGAAAGGTGGCAGTTTTAATAAACAAAGGTACTTACTGATGACACTTGTCTTGAGCACAAGATGAATCAATCTCTGTACCTACCCACCAAAATCTTACCAGTTTAAATAGAAGCCTTAACTGAGTTAAGTCACATACCCAAGTCCAGATGGCCTCAACACCACATTTATATCTCAAGACTGCATCCTTTGAGCAGCTTCTGGTAGCAGAGAAGGCAAGCAGAGTATGCATTCCAAGAACACGGGTGGGGGTGAAGAGCCTCCAATTGCCTGGGTCCAGTTTATGGGTCAGCTAGCAGTCACATCTTCAAGACCTCCTCCACCACTCCAGCCCTTGTGACTGTCTCTTGCAATCTCACATGCACCTCCCTCCTGCCTCTTCTGCAATGTATCCCTGAGCAGTCATCAGAGGGTTTCATTAGCGTGGAGGTGGCTCATTGGCGTCTATCTGGCTGCATTGCAGGCAGACTCCACAGCAATAATATAGGAAACTCAAACTAAGACAATAATTCCCCAAATCAGTGACAACTTTTTCCACCAAGTGCTTCATGATTTAAACCATTGATTTATCAAGTCTCTTAGGCTGGGGGTTAGATCATTCAGGGCATTTACTATGCCCTCGTGATTTTATAAAGATGACACCTTAGGAGACTGATCAAGTATGAACACAGAACATTCTGTTTGGATAATGGCACAGGTGCCTCCTTGTAAGGCAGTAATAATGTCCAAGGCTATCCTATTCTGGAGGACTGCTTTTCTCATTAGAGACATTATAGTGTTTATCAAGGACAGGCTTCGTTGTCTATCATTTAAGGTTTGCTGCATGAACTCAGTAAGGGCTTCTATGTGTGGTATAATGTCCTCTAGGCCAATGGAGGAGATAAAGACAGAGGCCAAATGATTGTATCAGTGGAAAACAGAATGGGCCCACCTAGTGTGGAGAAGAGAGGGGTTGGCAGTTGTTACTGTGTGTAACCCAGGGTACCGTGGTCCAGCCATACAGGTCAAAGCCATGGCCAAAGACCATTTGTGCCACATAACCATAGGGTACCATTTGGGGCCAACCAATAAATACCTGGGCAGGGAGACCAGTCAGTGTCAAACCAGCCACTATCTTTAGTACGATAGAATGACAACACAGATCCTGTGAAATCCATTCCATACTTCTGGCATAATTAGGGTGGTTCTGTTTAGAGTGAATTTTCTGCTCTCAACAGAAAAGATAAAACACAGGTTGTCCATAACCCAAGGTAAACCACATAAACCTATCCCAAATCTGAACATAGCCAGCCATGGCTCTATAGTGGTTATTTTTAGGACCCTTCCAGTCAGCAGTTTGATGTGCTGCCTTGCAGCATTTTTGGCAGATAAAGAATACCCATGCCCACTGTAACAGAGAGTGTGTGCCACAGGCCAGGTCTCTGGAACTATACTAGTAATATCAAACAAATTAAGAATACTAGTCCTAACTTGTTCTTTAACGTATTGCTTTAGGGTCTTCCAATCCCCTCCTTGGAGTAGTGATACCTACCATGGCAATCCTGACAAGCTAGAGAGGAGCAGCTGCCCACATACCTAACAGTTGGATTGATTCCTTTGTTGGGCAAACAAATGGGCCCACTCTAGAAGGGCATTTCCATCAGATGCCCATACTATGCCTGGACACCATAGGAGCAGTAGAAGTCTAAGGTCAAAAATATGGATATTTTGTAGGAAATTATATGAGGAAGTCATTCTCTAAGAATTACACTTGTGGCTTGATCCTTAAATGTTAACATGGCTGCAGCTTTAGGAATTTGACCAGGTTGTGTGTACCATACATGTTGGCCAAGGAAGGCAGCACTGTTGAGGATAAGGAGGGGGCTAGGAGTGAGATATCCCAGACCAGGACTCCCACTTTTCTCCCCTTTCAATGGTGTATATTCCATTGCAGGTATCATGTGCTTCAACAGGTCCAGTTTGCAGCAAAACAAAGGAATCCCAGTGGAGATTGAATAGTTTCCCCTTACCCAGGGGTGTGAAGAAACTCACCTATCTTGGTGGGACATCTCATTGTACCTGCTTTTTCACAAGTGTCTGGATCTTTAAAAAAAAAAAAAAATGTTTACTTTTGAGACAAAGAGCGGGAGCAGGGAAGGGGCAGAGAGAGAGGGAGACAGAGAATCCAAGCAGTCTCTACAGTGACAGCAATGAGCTGATGCAGAGCTTAAATTTGTGATCTATGAGTGACCTAAACTGAAGTTGGACAACAGACTGAGCCACCCAGGCACACCCACGAGTGTCTGATCTTAATCCTCAGGTGTCTGTATTTTAATCCTCAGTATCATGTGCCCTCCTAGTTTTGTAAATGGCACTAAGTTCTCCAATATATTATCCTCTTCTTCCACCTTGTCTCCCAGCCCCTAAGCTAGTAGAGTGTGGACAACCAAATGTCTGTCTCTAAGCTCGTCTTCCCACTTTCTAACTTGAATTTCAACCTCTAGTTGGGCATAGTTATCCAGCCAAATTGCCTGCAGTGGAAGTCAGTGCCCTGCAGCAACTATTCATTTTACTTCTTAGCTTAAGGTGCACTACATGCAATGCTCAAACAAGTGCATTAAACCAGATGGCATTTTCAAGGTGTCCTCATATTCAGTGAGATGGTCTACTAGCATCTAACATATAGACTGTGCCTCCCCACGTTGAGGTTGCTGCTCAAGGCAATGTTTCCCCTACAGACAACTCCTTTCTCAAAGCCCATTTCTTCAGTCTGCTGTCTGGCTTGCCAATTTCACATTCACAACATCTTTGGGAATCTCCTCAGTGAAATCTGAAACCAGAATCCACACACAAAAAGAGACTAAGGAAAGAAACTGACTACTTCAAATTGGTAGGTAGCAATTTTCATAAGCAAAGGCACAGATAATGCTTATCTTGCCTGGCCACAAGACAAGTAGACCTCTGCACTCACGTGGCAGAATCTTAAAAGTTCATTTAGAGGCCTTAACTAGATTCAGTTACCTACCCAGTCAAGATAGCTTCAATACCACATTTCTGTCTCAAGGCTGTATCCTTGGAGCAGCTTTTGGGAGGGAGAAAGGCTAGGGCAACATGCATTCCAAGGACAGGGGATGGCATAGGGAGCCTCCAATTGCCTGGGTCCAGCTTGAGAGTCAACTAGTGGTCACGTCTTCTTGGTGACCTCTTCCAACAAATAGCTAGAGAAAGTATTTTGTAATTTTAATTGGATAAATAGATTTAGAAATTAGATTAACATAATTATATATAGTTCTGCATTTTCAAAGTCAAAATTTGGTATAATATCATGGAGAACAGTTATAACTGCCATAGAATTTTTGTTAATAATGCATTGTTTTTCTGAATTAACTGTTGGTGTGATTGTATTATTTATTCCTCTGTTACATGAAAATTAATAATTTTCTTTGCAATTTTTTCTTAATATAAAGAGGTGAGATATTAATAGTCTGTTCATAAAAAAGTATATGTGGACTTAATAGAAAGCATAGAAGTGGATATATTATACTACTGGATAAAATTTTAATAATTTCTTCCTGATATAAAATGTATAACAAGTTATGGATTATGTCACAATAAGATCTAAGGATTTGGAGGATTTTTAAGGGCTATCTAGGCCATTCTCCAACTTTTATAGTTTAATTAATAAGCATGTGGTAGTACTTGAAATTTTCACGTACTTTCTTCTGCATTAGGTAGCTATTTCCATTGAAGATATTTTAGTTGTATGAATGCTATTTCTTGCATTGATATGAAATATGTCCCCTTTCAAATTCAAACTATAATTTCTCACTCTGTATTCTGAAACAATACAGACTATTTCAATCAAGCTATTATATTTCCCTTTAAACTTTAGTCCAAATATCCTTTATTAAAACATTTTAGTAGGATATTCTGCCATATTTGAGTTTATTAAAAATTAGTAGAATACAGTAGCATATCCCATTAAAACATTTTGATTCATATATATCTGTGGCTCACTATGTGCCAAGTGCAGTGCTTGGCAGGAGAAAGAGCAATATGCCGGGCAGAGAAAATTTCTCCTCCCATATATCATATTCTCTGGATGGAAAATATATAAATATATAAAATATTGTGCATTGTTGTGACCATAAATAAACAAGATGATGAAAAGGTGTTGCCCTGGGAGGGAAAAACATTAGATACAGTAAATGATCAAAGCATTCATCTTTAGGAGGTGATATTTGAGTTGAGACCTGAATAATAAGAAAAGGTCGTCATGAGATCTGGGGAAAAAGCATTCCTAGCAAAGTCAGGCAAAGATCTTCAGACACATAATCACTAGGAGAAAACAGCTTTGCTTGATTTCTAATCTCATCTTTTCTGATACAGTCTAGAAGTTTTTTCACCCAAAGTTAAGTCTTAGAGATACATATACTTTAAACTAATTGTTAATAAACTTAAGTACAGTAGAACTATTACTTTCTGTGATTTGATGCTCTGATTCAATTAATGCAGCCTGAGATTACATTAGCCTTTTTATCAGTCAAATTGCATTATTGATTCATATTAATGAAGCACCATTTTCAGTACAATTTTTAAAAATAATTTTTACCAGGTAATTAGTTTCATTAACATGGCTCTTTTCCCTTGCACTCTTGGGAATGACTAAAATAAGGAATTGGGACTTTTGCAACAGAGTTAAAATAATAGTTATAATTAACAGCAAAAGACTTTAATTCAGTTGCCATTATATGAGTCTGGCAAATCTTTCCATTCTCCCTCTTTAAACAAATTCTTGATTTTTATAGGTGTTTGCCTGCAGGCTTACAATAAATGGAGATGGGTAGTTTTTCTATTTAGAATTCATAGACATTGTGCCTTTCTGAGATGACTCATTCACTGCAGTCTCTGTAAGTGTCCTTTCTACACTGCTAGGATTCACCATGCTCCCCCCCTTAGCTGTATGCAGATCTGTGTTGCTATAATTCACTGTCTAGCTACTATAAATCTTTCAGTAATTCTACAAAAGTAAAACTTAATTTTTTTAAATGAGGTAATCATACATTTATCTCTTTCCAGTTGTACCAGATATCTCCAGCTTCATTTTATCATCATCCCAGAGAGGGTTGTTTCTAATCTTCAAAGGCCAAATTTCTTCTCTAATCTACAAACTTCTTTAGCATTTGCCACACTTCTGTGTTTTCCTGTGAGTAACTTCCTATGATAATCTACAGTAGAAATGAACATTAAGATGGACATTAACTAACACTCCTCTTAGGGTATTTTTACAGAAAATAATTTATCTTCCAATATTTTCATTATCATTGCTTCTCAAGGCTCAGTTCTGACCCTCAGAAACTTGCACTCTACTTTTTTCTTTGTAATTGCGCATTCACTCAACTATTCAGTGATGATTGAAAATAGATAATTCCACTTCAGAATTTTCTCCAGAATTATTGGGACTCAGTCCAATTACCTATATCAGTATTTTTACTTGGATGTGTCTCACGTCTTGAAACTAAACCTGAATTATAAGTAATATTTGATGACCTACTGAATTATAAGTAATATTCGATGACCTACCAACTAATATATATTTTTATATTTGTTTGTTGCATTTAACAAATACTTACATTAAATTTACTACAGACTGGTCGGTCTCTGGCTGGTTGCAGCTCCCACCATTCAGATTTCTGCCTATTCATCCCCATTCCTCACTACTTCATGTCCTAGGAAATGAATCTTTTAGAAAAGGGAAACAAAAGAAAGAAGAAAAAGCATAAAGAATAGCTCTCGACATTCCTAAAGTCCTACTTTTATAGAAAAAGCATCTTTATCTGTTTCCTTTTCTTTTTTCTTGCATATTACTACATTTTTTTACCATTCTAATAACGCCCTTCATTACACATCCTAGGTTGTATATATTTCTTACTAAAAAGTTGAAGTCAAAGTAATAGTTATAAAACTGACTCTAGGGATGGCTAGGTGGCTCAGTCAGTTAAGCGACTGACTCTTGATTTCAACTCAGATCATGATCTCATGATCTCATGGTTGTGAGATGGAGCTCCATCTTGGGCTCTGCACTGGACATGGTATCTGTTTAAGATTCCCTCTCTCCATCTGCCCCTTCCCTGCTTTTGTGCTTGTTCTCTCTCCCTCTTAAAAAAATGACTTTAAAAAGTAGTCTCTCATTTATTTTTATTTGATTCCAAATAGAACAGAATCCCTGGGTTGGGGTGAGGGCGACATCTGACTACTAAGAATAATTCTAACTTTTTCCTTTTTCTAGATTCTATATTTTAATATAACTTATAATTACTGTTGTTGAGTTTATTTACATAATCCTGTACTTTAGTAATTTGTTTTGGGTTAAGTGTACAACTTTATTTTTGTTATTTTTTTTTACAACTTTATAACATATAAATTTATCATTTTAGAATTGGGCCATCATATAGGCCAATGTGTTTTAGAACACTAGTATTCATTGTATTTGACACCCTTTCTAGCTTTATTTAAAATATGAATTCAACTAATGATTCAGTGTTTTCCTTTGTTTATTATTTTGACATCTATCACTTATTAATAGCTAGACAAGGAGTGGGAACTTTACTCCAACAGTGTTGGTGTTCCCTACTTAATTATGACCATCTAAAAGAAAACCATATATAATTTTATAGTTAAATTCAGCACGTAGTACTTAAATATTTCAAATTTCAATGTTACTCGATGACAAAAGACAGATACAGACAGTGAGTTACAATTTAAAATTCTTTTAAATGCCTCTAGTAAATCAACAACAAAATAGTTTTTCTTCTTAAACTATTTGGTAACTTGGTATTAGTCAAACCCTTTTTTTTCTATTGAGATATAATTGATATATAACATTGTAGTATATAACAATTTATACCTATAACAGAGGCAACATCTATGTAAGATTAATATTTCTAACCTTTTTAGTGTGTTTAGCTAAAACTTGGGATTTTTTTTTTATAAGACTGATTTATGAGATTGAAACCAAATGACATTTATAATAAGGAGGTTGTATTCTTTGTCTTCACATTAATTTTATATTTTCTAGTATTACTTTTATAAAATATGTAGTTTATTTAGATGACAACATGACACTCTTCTCAACTCAGTAAATAACTAATCTTAAAAGTGATTCAAAAAATAAAAGTGATTCAGTGGTTTAGAATGGAGCCTGCATGTTTTTTTTTTCTTATGATAAATCCTGACATTCATGTCACTATGTACTTCGATCTAGGGTAAAATGAGGATATACAATGTGACAATTATATTAATGTAGTAGAGAAAGAGGGTGTGGCCAAATGTCAGAAAACTAGAATAAATTTTCAAATAGAAAAAAAGGCAAAGTGTATTATATTTGGTAAAAGAGATGATTCCATCTCTTAACCTAACAAGAAAAAATTAAATATTTAATGAAAAATCAAATATCTAGTGAATGAAATAATAAATGGAATAATCATAAATCAAGAATTAAAAAATTGGAGGGGCATTTAAATTTTGCATAGTTCAACTATCTATTTAATGACTAAGGTCTTCATATGACATCTTCATTATATATATTTGAACCTATATTGGGAATATATTCAAATTTTGACTGCTTTATTGAAAAATTTTATATGCATTAATCTATCATATATACTAATTTTTCTCCTGTTGGCCTAAATTATATCATTGGAAGTCCTACAAATTTACTCTCCTTCTTCATTCATAGAACAGTTCAACAACCATTTAAAAGAAACCAATGTGTTCTCTTATTCAGTACAATACATATCCAGTTCATTCAAATGTTCATATGTTGGTTCTAAGTTTCTTTTAAGTTCCTTCACTAAAATACTAAGTCTTCCTAACTCACACTCTATCTTTCTCATTTTAAAATTGAAAATGATAATACCCATATAATCTGAAGAGTGTATAAGGGAAACCTGATCATTACCTATTTCATTCTAAATACCATGTTTCTTTTAATGAATGTGAAGAATTGACTGTTTTGGTTGTCATACCATGGATTGATTCAAATGTTCATAATGCTGGTAATCATGAAAGGGCCATCACTTTTTTTTTATTATTTTAACTTTTCACAATTTTAGCCTCAACCAATTATACCAACTATATAGTTCTAGTTGGATGGTTGTTTTGTGATCCAGTATGCTCTGTATGATTTATTTATTCAATAAATAAATCCCATATCCCCATTTTATAAGGTAGAAAGATTATGATAAAGGTTTATTGTTTGATCTGATCTTTGAAGATAAAAATAAGAATTATGTTGATGAATGGTCATTTTTTTTCAGTTTTTATTTAAAGTTCAATTAGTTAACATTCAGTGTAATGTTAGTTTCAGGTGTATAATATAGTTCAACACTTGCATACAACATCCGGTGCTCATCACAAGTGCACTCTTTAATCCCCATCACCTGTTTCACTTATTCTCCTCTGATAACCATCACTTTGTTGTCGGTAGTTAAGAGTCTGTTTCTTGATTTCCCTCTCTCTTTTTCTCTTTGCTTGTTTGTTTTGTTTCTTGAATTCCACATATTAGTGAAATGAGACTGAAAATATGCTTGATACATTGAACAACAGGCTATAAGAAACAGAGGAATGAATTAGTAACCTAGAAGACAAAATAATGGAAAGATAATGAAGCTGAACAAAAGAGAGAAAGAAGAATTACATGACATGAGAATGGACTTAGGGAACTGAATAACTCCATCAAATATAATAGCATTTGTTAATTATAGGAATCCCAGAAGAGAGAGAGAAAAGGAAGCATAAAATTTATCTCAAGAAATAGCAGCAGAAACCTTCCCTAATCTTGGGAAGAAAACAGGCATCCAGATCCAGAAAGCATCAAAATCAGCAAAAGCAGGCCAACACCAAGACATATTGTAATTAAATTTGCAAAATATAGGGATAAGGAAAAATCTCAAAAGAAGCCCTTAACTTACAAGGCAAAACCCATAAGGCTAGAGTTTCCCAGACAAACAAAAACTAAAGGAGTTCATGACCACTAAACTAGCCCTGACAGAAATATTAAAGGGGACTCTAAGTACAAAGAAGAGATCAAAAGTGACAGAGACAAGAAACATCAGAGAAAATCTCCAGAAACAATGGCAAAACAAGTAATAAAATGGCAGTAACTACATAGCTATCACTAATTACTTTGAATGTAAATGGACTAAATGTTCCAATCAAAAGAGATGGGGTGTCAAATGGATTAAAAAAAAAACAAGACATATCTATATGCTGCCTACAAAAGACTCATTTTAGACCTAAAGACACCTGCAGGTTAAAATTGAGGGGATGGAAAACATTTATCATTAAATGGATGTCAAAAGAAAGCTGGAGTAGCAATATTTATAACAGACAACCTAGACTTTAAAACAAAGATTGTAAAAAGACAAGGACATTATGTAATCATAAAGGGGACAATCCAACAAGAAGATGTAATAATTGTAAATATTTATGTCCCCAACTCAATAGCATCCAAATATATAAATCAACTAATAACAAACATAAAGGAACTAATTGATAATAACACAGTAATAGTAAGGGACTTTAACATCCCACTTCACATCAATGGAAAGATCATCTAAACAGAAAATCAATGGAAATAATAGCTTTGAATGACACACTGGACCAGATGGATTTTACAGATATTGAAAAGGGAACTTAAAATAATGCCATACAATCTAACTTATCTTTATTAAGTCTATGTGAATTTTTCAGATAACCACTGGCAGATTTATTTAATGTAAATCTTTTAACTTTTATCACAAAGCATATTAACATGGAAGCTTTAAGTAAAGAAGAAAAGGGACTTTTAGTTTCCTGGAAATCAGCATATACTTGGGATGATAAAAAACAGCTGAAAATGCAGGAACTGTATTATTTCTTAAACAATTTGAGATGTGTATCTTTGGAAGCTAAGAACAATAGAAGCAACCATGAATCTTTATTTTGCCTATATATACTCTCTGTTTCCATGATATAATGTTCCTAAATGAAATAAAAATTATTTTGTGAATATGTTGGCAAACTGTGTAAGCCCCTGATATTAATGGTGATATTAATGGTTCTATTAAAACTTCAACTAAAAATGTTGCTGATTTTAACAGCATCAATGTATCATTAATAGAACCCTGCACATCTAAATATATATCCAAAAACAGCTTCCAGTTTGAAATTCAGGTACCACCTGTGTTAGTTTAGGATTTACATTGTTAATATTTAATTTGGCCTTTGCAGTAGAGATGTGCTGAGCTTTTTGGTATATATTTAGTTAAAAGAGTCAGCAAACCACAGTCAGACACCTATCTCTTGGCTGTATTTCTGTCTTTATTTTAGATAAGCTTTTCTCATATCAAATTAATACCAAAAATAGATAATGCATTTTAAAAGTTAGGTTATGGTTTTTTAGTTGTTATCATATTTATGTATGTTATTTTTGTTATATTAAAATGGTGATAATATTGCAGCAGTAAATATTCAAAAGATAGTTTTACTTAGGCATATACAAATCTGTAAATTATTCATTTTCCCCATATGGTATAATAGTGATAATGACCACATGCAATGTAAAAAGAGGAAAGGAAGCACTATTTACATAAATTCACAATTAGTTCAAGCATAGCTATGAACTTTTAATTTATGTTAAGATTTCATTTTTTGAAATCTAAAATATTTGTTTGATATCTGTCTTGAATACACAGCTCAGAATGTGTGTTGCTTAGGTAATCTTTCTGAATGATTTTAAGCTCAAATATAGCATATACTATGCCTGTTCTTCATTAAAAATAAAAGAATAAAAGGTAATGAGTATTAAAACTTAGAAGAAGAAAATGGTAGTAACACACGTCTCAAATGTAAAGGAACAAGCAACAGTGATTTAATATAATTTAATATAATAATTTACCTGAAATTTAGCCCAATATATCATGTTATGCTTTCCAAATGTTTATGCTGTTTTAGTAGATTTTCACTTATTTCTACCAGAGCATGTTGTTGTATAGCCCATATCTTATACAATAAAAACATATGCAAGTGAAATGAGTGATTTATTTGCAAAAAAAAAAAAAAAGAATTATACCTAGAAAGGGCATAGGTAAAGTGAAGAATATATTGAAATCTGCATGTAAGAAATGAAAGAGTGTATTACTAACTCATCATTGAACTGACTATGCAAACTACGAGTTGCTTCCTTTATGACAAAATTATAAAGATTTATTTTCTTTCTTCTTTTCCCTTATTTTTGGGTTCAGGGAGTTTATTAATGAGGAGAAGGAGAGCATGCAAGAATTTAAGAAATAATGTGACCTTTAATTGTTATACTGAATAGCAACTCTTACCAATCCTTTTAACGCATAATATAGTCATTTCATTGATTTAAATAGATGGCTCATGTTTACCAGCTTTAAATGTAAGAGATACACTGATTTTAAATAATAACTTGAAGGAAGAATAGTATGTTTTAATTAAAAGTAGTCGGATGGAACTTTCAAAATTATTTGTCAGAGTACCACGGATATGAGGCTAGCCTCGGAAGCCAGATTCTCTGGATTCAAATCCCTGCAACATCCCTTGTCACGGGATGACTAGGGAAGTTCACCTAACTTCTCTGCTTGTTTCTCTATCATGAAATATTGTGTTGAAAATGAAAGCAGTTCATAAATGAAGAGTATCTACCACACGGCATGTTCTCAGTGAGTGCTCATTTCTAATAGCAAAAGTGTCCCTATGCTTGTGTGTGTATGCATGCCTATGCGTATCTATGTGTTTCTGTAGATGTCTAGTGAGAATAGAGTGGGTGAAGAATAAATATCCTAGAATGCTTTTCCCATTTTTCCAATATATGAGCAAATAATAACTGAATAATCATGCAAATTGGGAGGGGTGCTTCTTTTCAGAGGCATCAACCCAGCAAATGTGATTTAACCTCTGAATACCAAGATATGTACCCATTACAGAAGTATGAATGCCCTGCCATTTTTTTCCCTCAAAGGGTGTTATTTCAAATAATGGAAAAACATATTTCAGGAGTTTTAAGATCAGATAATGAAATATGTGTATTTTTAAATAGTATTAAAATAAAACCAGTTTTGCAAAGCATTTTGCTTTTGTTGAAATAAATAAGGCAAAGAAAACATTTTTGCTTGCTTTATACCGATTTTTGGGTAAAATGATATGGAGAATACCATTAAAATTTCAACATTAGAGAGAATATGTGCATGATGAAAAGGGTTTTTCATATTACAATGTAAAAACACTAAAGGGAAGCCAAACAAGTATTGCCTTTTGGTTCAAAATTAACTACCTAAATATTGCCTTTTTAAAGAACTATTTGTTGGAAGCTAATAAGGTTTCAGTAATAAGTTTAAATAGAATTCAATTATCTCTATGTATACATATATATATATGACAAAATGAGTTACATATTGATTTTTTTATTAAGCACACATATTTCTTTAAAAATAACATTATATTATGCAATTTCTTTGCCCTCTAAAATTGATAATTGGGTTTGGAAGGAAAGTCATTACAATATATCATATGTAGTGATTTATGCCACAGTAAATATTTGTATATTTTATGGAATAATTTACAAAGATACTTAAATTACTGATTGAATATATTGTGAAATATATGAATACTGATTGACTTATTTTACAATCGCATGTATCTGCAATAATCCTTCAGCTGATAAAATTTATAAAACAACAGCTCAGTAGCTTAACTGTAGCAAGTTATTTATACTCCAAAAAGCCAAATGACAGTGACTGCAACCACATAATTGATGAGTTAAATGAGTTTTATGTTCCCAAAACAATTTTAAAGCTGAGTAACCCAAATTTATTAGCCATATCCAGATGGAATATAAAGTCAATATATTGCTGTTTATGTATCAAGTCAGAGAAAATTATTAAGGATGATTTCAGCCATGGATAGTAAGGGTGGGGGACCTTGGTTAAATTCTGAGGCTATAATTCAAGGAAATTTTGGTAGCTGCAAAGCTAGTGTAACAAATAAGATAACTGTGCTGTAATAGACTTTAGTTGAATTATTTTCTTGACTTAAAAAATGTAAAACTGGAGTTGAAGTAGCAACTCCATAAAACATTTCAAAAATAATGTTGGAAAGAAGTATTTTATTCAGGCTTATTAGCAAGACTTCATACATAAGGAACTTGTAAAAAAATATATAAGTAGATATTTTAATACAACTAAAATAGAAATGAGCTATTGGCAAGTACTTAAAATGATTCTGTTTTAGCACCATTTTATTGTAGGAAATTGGAAAGATTTTTTTTCCAGAATAATAAAATACTAAATGGCTTTAGCTGAGAAGATAGCATGCATCTTGGTCATTAACAATTATCATATAAATAGAATATATGATATGAAATATCAAAAGATATTAAAGGAGTATATACGAAGGGAAGATTAAAAATAAGTATTTTTAGGAGCACCTGGGGGCTCAGTCGTTTAAGCATCTGACTTGGGCTTACAGTTCTGAGTTCGAGCCCCACGCTTGGCTCTGCTCTGACAGCTCAGAGCTTGAGGCTGCTTCAGATTCTGTCTCTCTCTCTCTCTGTTTCTCCCCCACTCACACTCTGTCTCTCTCTCAGAAATAAATAAAGATTAAAAATATTATTTTAAAAATAAATATTTTTATAGTCATTGAGCAGTTTTCATTCTAATATTAAATTGTATTAGATAGAATACATGGGACCCAGACCCAAAACCTCAAGTTATTCACTGTGTAATTTTAGAAAAGATGCTCAAATTCTCAACATAGTATATTGAATCATACCTTACCTCTGCTCATACCTGCACAGCCAATTAGTATGTAATTGTTGAGAAATGTGAAGATTTGAGATCTTACTCTATAGGAAGCTAACAAGTTAGTTTATGATGGTTTTATGAGTACTTGGAGAACATTGGAGAAACCTGAGTCAGAGAAAAAGAACTATATTGCATATAGCACTAAAAATGGGATTAACTTCAGCATATGTGTGTCAATTTCTTTTGCTCGCCAGTCCCACAAGGAACAAGCCAATGGGCCCACATGGGCCCACTCACTGGATTATATTTCAGGAAAGGCATTCTGAGCATAAGCTTGCCCTCCCTATAGACTGGAGACAAAAATTATCTTTATTACATTAAACAATAAGCATGTCTCCCTTTGCTGTAGAGGACAACACTATACCTATCTTCAAAGACTGTTCACCACATAAATCCAGAACAATATTCCAAAACAAAAATGGCAGACAGTGTCTCACTGCAGGGTATGCAAAAATGTGAGCAAACTATGAGAAATAACAAGTACCATTCATTTATTCAAAAAAATATTATGCTGTATTATACCCTAGACACTATTCTGGAAATTCAGGATATATTGATAAATAAGTCAGACTAGGTCCCTACTCTCATAAAGCTTAAATCCTAATAAAAATAAAAAATAAAAGGGAATTTCAGGAAATGATTAAGTTAATGATACGGAGAGAAACTTGACATCTGTAAGAAAATTATATAATGGATAAAGGAAAATTTCTTTGACATTACTTTTGAGTTGCAACCTAAATCATAAGATCTAGAGAAATGAGAATCATGACAGATGGAAAAGTGAGTAGAAGGGCCCTGAAAGTTGAATAAAAAATATAGTTATGTTAACAAATTTGAGATTAGACATATGGACAAATTCCTACAAAATATGTATTACCTGTCTCAAGAAGAAATATAAAGCATAAATGCCCCTATAGACTTTGAAGAAATTTGTTCTGTATTTTAAAGCATTTTTTTATGTAAGAAATGTATTTGACAGGCTAGTTTTAGAAGTATTTAAACAAATGTTACCTATGAATTCTAATATCTTATAAACTTCTCAAAATAAACAGGAATGGGGGAAAAAAGAGAACATTCCCTAACACATGGTATAAGCCTGATGTAAATTTAATATCTAAGTCAGAGGAAGAGTGTATGGAAAGATATTAATACCCAATCATCTTCAGGAACAGAGAATCAAAAACAAAAAATAAAATATTAGTGAAGAAAGGAGAGATTTTCAAGAAGAAAGAAGAGGTTAACTTGTTTTGCATACTATTAAAAACTCATGAGTCATGATTAAAATTCTTAGCAATTCATTCCTGTGACCTTAACCAAGAGGACTTGAAAGGGTTGAGAAGAAACCCCAATTAGCATGAGTTGAGGAGGAAATATGGGTATCAAGTGAGATCATACATATGAAACCAATTCTTTCATTTTAAAGTGTTAAGATGCAGCTCAAACATCATCTCTTTCTGAAACCTTTCATCTCTTTTATGAAACCTTTCTTAACTCTTCTGACTGAATAAAATGTTCATACTCTGATTTTAGCACATATCTTTGTTGTTAATAAGGTGTCACCCCATAGGTGTTGGGAATATTGAAAGCATTACCTTATCTTTCTTGTCTTTCCATCAAAACTACATCTTTGTATATTAAAGTGATTAATAGAATTTTTGCAAGGTAAAATTGAGTTAAATTGAATTGCAATGTAAAGTAATAATCAAATTCATTGAATTTAATAATTGTGTATATCTTAAATAATAGATTCACATGATTCTTAGACCTAGATTCATTCATAATCAGTGATACTGTTAACAGTATGTTGACTACTCCAAATATTTGGGGGGAAATATAGCATCACATTTAGACATGTGTTCAAATGCAAGTACATTAGTTAAATTCACCATTATGATGTTTTTCTAAAGATCATGTATTGCTTGGAAGTTATTTAAGCTGTCAAAGCAAAGCAGCAGGAAACAATTTTTCACACTACTTAAAAGTGTTAAAAATATAGTGTGTGGTGGGGTGAGTGTGTAAACAATGTTAAATAATAACATTTTATCTGAATTTCATTAAAGCCAGTATTGAAACTTGAAGCACAACTAAATATATACCTGAATGTGGCTTTCTCTGTTAACAAAAGCATGCTTTCTCTGAAACCTTTCATTTTTCCATTTGGCTTCTCTAGAATGGCTCTAGATGAGATTACTTGTTCTCACTTCCTCTTTTGTATGATAAAATGTAAATCCATGAAGATATGCAGTTTATATTTTATTTTGATTCACCATAACCCGCTGGAGGCAAAACCAAGGGATGCTTATGAAGTGAAAATGAATATAGTTTTGGTTTGTCTATCATCTGTTCTTAACATGCTTGAACAAAGCTCTGTGAAAGCGTTAACACTTGATACATATGAAACTTCGTTAGCCAAAACCAGTCCCTTGATTTAAAGAAACCTATCTCATGATCTCTACTCTTTATGTAGATTTTACTTCACTGTATTTGTATCAAGTATAAAACTTTGAAGATGGCTTGCTTATAAGAGAGATTGCAAAGGAATGCACAACATTTCTTTAGGCCATTTAGGGGAATATTGTTATGGGTATGTATATGTTTTGATATAGTTTCTTGTGTAAAATACCTGAGAGAAATTGAATTGGTGCTACCTGATCTGTGCTGATGTTTCATAGTAAGTTTGGCTTGAGTTTCTCATCTAGTTTGAAATTCTATATTCAAATTTATTCCATATCGAAAAAATTGTGTATACTTAATGTCTTGGATAATATTAGTTGAGGTACTTGTTAATAAAGAAAAATGCAAACCAATCAAATAGTGGTTTGCAAAGGCTAATTAAATTCAGATATACAAATGGTCTAATTAAGGTTTAAGAATGGATTCACTTGGATGAAATGCTGAAATTTACAGTAAGTTGAATCATTTTTGCTTCAATCTCACTTTTCCCTGTATTTTCTGTCCCGTACCTCCTCTTCCTTTTTTAGCCAATCTCCTCAGTTTGCTACTTCCAACATATCTTCTTGAACTGACTTGATGTGATTCTTCTTCCACCCTCCCTGAAAGTAATTAATTACTTCCACTCTGCAAAATCCAACTGCCATTTCTCATCCCCTCATCTTTGATTTATTAGCAACATTTGATGCTCCTTTATCTTTGAAACATTATCTCTGCTTGTCTTCCAAATTCGTATTTTCCTGTCTGTTTTTTTTTCTTTCCTTACCCGACAGCTCCTTCTCATTCTCTTTTGATGGTTCTGCTTCATGTCCAGTGTTGTAGTGTGCCAGCAATTAGACCTTTAATTTCTTCTTTTTTTTATCTGCATTAAATCTCTTGGTAATATCCAATATTATATTTTTAAATAACATTTTATAATAATGATGCCCATGTTTTTATATCTCCACTCTTAAATTTTCCCAACTCTAGATCCATGTCCATCCATCTATCAGTGTTTCTGATTTTATTCTTATAAGAATTTTAAGCTCAAAATTCTCAAAACTGAACTCTCAATCATTAACCACTCCTTCCCATTGCCACCACCCAAACTGTCTCTTCCCATAATCTTGCCATTTCATTAGTGACAAACTCATCCTTTCAGTTGTTCAAGCCAGAAGTTCGGGTGGCCTCTTGACATCTCTTTTCCATTCCACCTCATTTTCAGTTTCCAGAAAACCCATTAGTATTTTCTTTAAAATATACCTAGAATCCTACCACTTTCTGTTGCTTCCACTGCTGCTTCTTTGCCCTAAACCACCAACATGTTTCATTTTCTTGAAACTATTCTCCCTGTCTCTTTCCTGGTCACATTTCAATCTGTTCTTCCACACAGCAGTAAAATAATTCTATTAAAAGATAAGTTACACAACACGGGATCCTTAGGTGGACTTTGTTTCACTCAGAGTTAAATGTCAAAAATTTTAGAGAAGCGTATAGGTGAACAGGAGATTGTCACTCCCACTAGCACTACCACCAATGCCTTCCTGATTTAATTACTTGCTAATAGACATTTCAGCCAAACTCACTTCCCTGCTGTTCTACACTAGGCTTACACCTAGTATACTTAGGACCCACTCTTCCTCTACCTGGAATTCTCCCCCCCCTTCCCCTGCATATCTACATGGCTTGACACTTCCCAAGACTTTGACAATCCAAAGTCTGTATTCAAATGCCATTTGATTTAGTGAAGCCTTTCTTTGCTTCCCTATTTAAAATGGTAATGTGTTCCTTTCCTTGTTTAATTTTCCTTCATAGCACTTATCACTATCTAATGCATTATTTATTGTACTTATATATTTTATTTCTGTCTTACCCCCTTAAAGTCTTAGCTTATAAAATGATGTTTATTTCTGTAAAATTGTGATTTTAAACAATTCACAGCCCTCCATTTTTGGTATTGTGATACTTGATTTCAGTAAGTAACAAAGCAGACTTCATGTAATTACTTGATACTGGTTAATTTTTCTTAATGTATGCTTTCATAATTCTTGAAATTAAAAAAATGATGTGGGGCGCCTGGGTGGCTCAGTCAGTTGAGCGTCCAACTTTGGCTCAGGTCATGATCTCATGGTTTGTGAGTTTGAGCCCTGCATCAGGCTCTGTGCTGACAGCTCAGAGCCTGGAGCCTGCTTCGGATTCTGTGTCTCCCTCTGTGTCTGTCCCTCCTCCGCTCACACTCTGTCTCTGTCTGTCAAAAATAAATAAACATTCAAAAAATGTTTAAAAAATGATGTCAATGTGGAAAATCAATATATTCTATTTTAAATTTGAACCTAACATGTTTCATGATTTCTTTTTAGAAAATACAGAAAAATATTTTAGAAATAAAAATTATTTTCTCTGACAAGTATGTAACTTTGGTTACATATTGTACTTTTTTCATAAAATTATATAATCATCCTTGTTATTAGAACCTTCATAAAACTATCTTTTCTACTATATACTCAATCCTTAGTATAAGTGAAAGTAGCTTCTAAGTTCTCCTTGATATATCTTAGAAGAAGCCCTTTCCAAATTTAAATTACTTATTCTAAATCAGCCAGTAGCCTGCTCATAAACTGTTTTAATTAATGATTTGAGATGTAAGACAATTATGACATAGTAGAAGCAAAAAGCACATAATGGTGTAATTATTTCTTAAAGCACTGTGGGGATAATGTAGGTTAAATGCTCTGCTTGTCTCACTGTTTCTTCTATCCAGTGTGTCACTGACATTTCATATTTCTACTTACTTGTGAAAGATTAAGTAGCTTTATTTTGGATTGTATGTCACAGACTCTAATTTTGGAAGTTGTACCCACTTTTGCATAGATGATGTGATGAATGGTGCTAAATATAATATAGTTGCTTAGAAATAGTAAGGAAGGCATAGGAAATCACAGAAGCAAAGCAATCAGGTATAAAGACTTAAGTAATTTTTAGTGCTTTGTTGATTGAATCACAAAATAATATATAATTTAAATAAAATGCAAAAGCAGAAAAACGAATATTATTATTGAGATTAGGATAAGAGCTACTGAATATAAAGGTAGAAGGTGTATGTGAAAATCACCCAAAATCTCTTCCTCTACCTTTGATGACCCAAGCATTTCAGCAAACTGGATATAAATAAAGACAAAATGAGACCTATCCACTATTGTATTATTTTATACACTTACATGTTCATACAGGTATAGAATATAATACTTTTGAATATTATAAGAACAAAATAAATTATAAGTAAGAGGTATCATTATTGTTTTGGGAACTAAATAATGAATGTCACTTTCTTTGGCATTTTTGTTCTCCTTTAGGAACTTAGAGGCTGACATTAATATTTATTTCTCTCTGTTCTTGGGTCTAGTTAAACATGATCAACTGTGCTTGATTGAGTGTCTTTGATTAACAATGTCTCAATTTCCTTAATTATAAATACTTATAATAACCTTCTGCCTCAGAGGAATATTGTGCTATTTACTAAGAACCAAAGACATCCCGAGAAAATTTATTTTTCAGGGTAGAAGTCAAAATCCTAAGTAGAAATATGTGTTGAATAATTTTGCATGAATGTTGCTGTTTCCCTATGGTCATCATTGTTTTAATTTTATTCTAGACTGAAGAGACATCTCTTTAACAATTGGCTTATCATCCCCTCCAACATTACTAGCTATACCACTTTGTGTTTCTGCCATCTCATTTTATCACTACTGCCTTTCCTCCTAACTCCTTTCAATTGCATACTCTCAACTGTCAACTCCATTGTTTAAAAAACCCACTAGACCCCACAGGACTATCTTTTTTTGCATGCTTCAGTGGGAACTTCACTTTTCTTGTGTAGTAGCTCCTTGTCTGCATCCATGTAAAGAGAGCAATTCATTCTTATTGTCATTATTTCTAGTCATAAAGGAAGCACAGCATTCTTCCTCCTCACTCATATTGCTTCCAAACCACTAATTTTCCATTTTCTTTCTTTTTTTAAAATGTTTATTTATTTTTGAGACAGAGAAAGACAGAGCATGAACGGGGGAAGGTCAGAGAGAGAGGGAGACACAGAATCTGAAGCAGGCTCCAGGCTCTGAGCTGTCAGCATAGAGCCCAATGCGGGGCTCGAACTCACAGACTGTGAGATCATGACCTGAGCCGAAGTCGGAAGCTCAACCGACTGAGCCACCCAGGCGCCCCTAATTTTCCATTTTCATATAAAGCATGCACTTTTAGACACCTGCCAAATAGCTATACAGTTTTCTTCCTGTATTTCTTTCTTTCTTTCTTTCCTATTTATTTTTATAATTTTTGTTTAAATCCTAGTTAATTAACATACATTGCAATATTGGTTTCAGGAGTAGAATATAGTGATTCATCACTGACATATAACACCCAGTGCTCATTATAACAGGTGCTGTCCTTAATATCCATCACCCATGTAGCCCACCCCCCACCAACCTCCCTCCAACAACCCTTAGTTTGTCTCTATCATTAATAGTCTTTTATGGTTTGTTTCCCTCTTCCTTTTTTTCCTTTCCCCTATGTTCATCTATTTTGTTTCTTAAATTACTCATATGAGTGAAATCGTATGATATTTGTCTTTCTCTGACTGACTTCTTTCATTTAGCATAATATACTCTGGCTCCATCCATGTCATTGCGAATGGAAGATTTCATTATTTTCTTTTTTTTTTTTTTATGTTCTTTTTTTTTTTTATATATATGAAATTTATTGACAAATTGGTTTCCATACAACACCCAGTGCTCATCCCAAAAGGTGCTCTCCTCAATACCCATCACTCACCCACCCCTCCCTCCCACCCCCCATCAACCCTCAGTTTGTTCTCAGTTTTTAACAGTCTCTTATGCTTTGGCTCTCTCCCACTCTAACCTCTTTTTTTTTTTCCTTCCCCTCCCCCATGGGTTCCTGTTAAGTTTCTCAGGATCCACATAAGAGTGAAACCATATGGTATCTGTCTTTCTCTGTATGGCTTATTTCACTTAGCATTACACTCTCCAGTAGATTTCATTATTTTCAATGGGTGAGTAATATTCCATTGTGTATATATACCACATCTTCTTTATCCATCATCAGTTGATGGACACTTGGGCTCTTTCCATAGTTTGGCTATTGTAGATAATGTTTCTTGCTCTTCTTTCATCATTACTTTTTACATTCACCAAGGACTTTGGCACACAGAGATGCTATAGTTCTCTCTACAACTAAATATACCAACATCTTGGCATATGTTTGTCTTTGGAATTTGAAAAATTATGTGTTGTCTGTGACCTACTTAACATCCTGATTTCACATTTCTTGATCTCCCAATTTCCAATAATTTATCTCTATACCTTATCTGTAAACCATTCCTACCACTAGGCTCTGAATGTTTTCATTAACTATTTACCTTTAAAAAATATTTTGAGGGCACCTGGGTGACTTAGTCAGGTAAGCATCCAACTCTTGATCTCCGCTCAGGTCATGAATAAGAAGAAAGGGTTCTTCTCACGGTTTGTGAAATTGAGCCCATATCAGGCTCTGCGCTGAGAGCACAGAGCCTGTTTAGGATCCGCCCCCCGCCCCCCCTCTGCCTCTCTGTGCTCTTTCCCTACTCACTCTCTCTCACTCTCAAAATAAATAAATACACTTTAAAAGAATATTTTGAATCTCAGTATTTTCCTCTGGATGCAATGCCCAATCATTTTAGCTCTTAAAATTCTTCTAGTTTTCTTTGATTTCATGAAGACCATCAATTCCATCTTAATTCCAGTCCTTTATAAAATATCCAGTCTTAATAGTAAATTCACTCCAAGATACAGGTTACAAAGATCTAACTCCTAAGCTCTTACTCTGGCATCCAAAAGAGTACAAAGAAAATGAGCCACCTTTGTAAATATGTGGGCAATGCAAATGCCATCCCAACAATGTCACAGAGGTTCATACCAGTCCTACTTCAAGACTGAGTTTGAAAAATCTGTATGTCAATCCACTGCCTAGTCTCCAAAATCCGTATCCATGTTTCCTCATCTCTGACCTCTCTTCATATATATATATACATATATATATATGTATATATATATGTGTGTGTGTGTGTATATTTGTATATATATCTATATATCTATATATCTATATCTATATCTATATCTATATCTATATCTATATCTATATCTATATCTATATCTATCCCTCTATCATTTACCCTTGCACTCTTGGCAGAAGATGTTGCCTCCAACTTCCCTGGAATGAATGAGTTAACTCTGCCACTTGGAAATTCTCCCCAATAATCTTACTTTCAAACCAGATACATTATACTTTCTTCTCTTAGTGGAGAATGGGCACTTACTCTTGTTTCAGGTTACCTTTTTCTTGCTCTTTGAGGTTTGTTCCTTCAGGGATCTTGAGCTATCTGTTGTTTCCTTTTCTTCTTACATTAAATGCTTACTGAATCTTTACTCTTAGAATATAAGGCATGTTCAAATCACTCTGGTTTTATTAGGAAAAATCACAAAAAACATTTTCAGAGACCCAACATTTCTATCCACCTACTGCTGTAGCATAGGCCTCCTCTCCTTTATAACATACTTTGTGAGAAAATACTAGATGTGTATTCTCTTTATGGCCTGATTTTCCATTGATTCCTCCAGAAACCAAATCATTATGTCACTCACTACTGAACTGAAACTGCTTCGCTGAGTTCAAAACAGTGCATAGTGCAAAGGGTAATGGGAAATTTTTTGTTTTTACTTTTCTTTGAACATTTGCTGATATTGACCATAAATTTCCAATTTAGAATCCCTTTCTTCTCTGGCTTGTGACACTCCTGTTGATTGTTGTTGTTTGTTTTGCCTGGGTTTTTTTCTTCTATCTCCAGTGACTCCTTTCCTGTCATGATTTTGATTATTTTTCTCTTTGTCCTGAAACACAATATGACTTAATTGCATTCTTCACCCTTAGCTTTTTTCCCTTTAGACATTTTCACTTGGTGACTTCATCCAATTTATGGGTTCTATAAGAAAAAAAATAATTCACTTATTTAACAATTATTTATTAGGGAACTACTACATACCAAGAACTTATTTAGGCAATGGGGACATAACATTAAGCAAAATTGAATAAAATCTCCTCCTACAACTTAGGTTATAGTGGAGGAAATAGACAAAGAACAGACTTTTTTTCCCCCTCTGCTACAGAAGAAAAAAAAAAGTGAAGCAAAAAGAAAATAACAGTGGATGTCAGGAAAGGGATGAAATTTTTAAGGGAAAAACTTATTAAATCATATTTATATTCCAGTAGTCCAGTCATGGTCCCTGGCTTCTCTTTACCTCCTGTGCCCTGGGTTATCTTTGTTGCTAACTCAGCCTGACATCTGGTGTGCCAAATGTCAATATAGAGAAAACCTTGGTAATCAATGAAACCACACACTATTAAAAACTAGGGTAAGCAATATGATATGTTAAATTTGTAAAATCAATGTGAACTTGTAATAAGAAAGGAAATATTTTTAAAGATCCATCACTCATAAAGTTTCCTCAGTAGCAACATCAGAGACAAATACCCACCACCAACTCAGCTGTGAGCCTCTGACCCTCTGCTAATATTCTCCATGAAGGAAACCAAGACTCCTTTGAACATGCCTAATTCCATTCCTTGGGACTATAATAAAATGAGGAAAGACCGGCAAAAACTTTATAGAAATAAGTGAAAGGATAAGAAGTCAATTTCAACAGGCTTCTTCTATCCAAATTTGTACAATTTAAGCATTTAGAAAAAATATAACTTGCTATTTCATTATTATTAATTTATTTAAAGCAAATTGAATCTGAGAAAGGCTATGAGTTAATAAATATATTTAAAAGAGTTACTAAGTACAATACAAGGTACTTGTATGAAAATAAAGGCAGAGTTATGGAGAATATTTTCTATAATTTTTAATATGGAATCTAATATAGATGAGTATTGTTTATTCTACTTTATTAAATATTTGTTTATAAAGTGTAGCTATATACTTGTTTTGAACTGTGAAAAAAAAATTTATAACTCCTAACTGTACCTTGCCTATTTCCATGTGCTACCAATTTTAGAAAACTGAACACTGGTACCTCACATTTTTTTTCACATATATTGATATATTCAATAAATATTAATCAAATGAGCATTGCTTGACAGATACTCTGAGGCACTGGGGATATAACAATATACCAAACAACACAAAATCTATGACCTTATACCATTTACATTCTAGTGGAAGAAAAAATAAAATTGACAGATTAAAAAGTAAAATATATATTATGTTAAGTGATGTTAACTACTGAGGTAAAAACTAAAGAAGAAAATGGAGTCATGAAATGCCTTGAATGAATGGGAAAAATTTAACAGTTTATCTTAGAAACTGCTCACTGAAAAGGTGACATGAGTAAAGACTTAAAGGAAATAAGCAAAGTAGGCTATTAGACATCAAGTAAAGAACACTCTAGGCCAAGGGAATAGCAATTGAAAAGGCCTTGAGGCAAGACCATGCCGAAATACCAGATGTGAAGAATATTTAGGTGCCAGGACGATTACAGCAGATATAAGAAGAAGAGGGCAGGAGATGAAATACAAATAGTGAATAAGGAGTCATATAAGGCTAGTTGGCCATTGTAATGGAAGCCATTGGGGGATTTTATAATGTGATATCGTATACATTTTAACAATGTCATATTGGCTACTATGTTAGTAATAGACCATAGGAGTTAACATCAGAAAAAAAAAGACAAAGAGCTATGAATGACAATAATCCAGGATAGAGATTATAATGGCTTGAAGCATGGTGTAGCTGTTTGAAGTAATGGGAAGTCAAATTCTCATATAATTTTATTATAAACATAAACAATTTCAGTTATATATCAGATGTGGAATGTGAAGTAGGAAGGAATCAAGGGAAACACCAAGACTTTTGAGCAATTTGAAAGAACAGAATTAACATTAAATGAGATGATGTCATGGGTTAGTTAGAGAAAGTGAGTGGGGGAGGAGCAGAAATTGAGAGAGAGAGAGAAAAAGAGAGAGGGAGAGAGGGAATCCCAAGCAGGCTCTGCACTGTCAGAGTGGAGCCCAATGCGGGACTCGAATTCATGAAATGCGAGACCATGACCTGAGCTGAAACCAATAGTTAGATGCTTAACTGACTGAGCCACCCAGGTGCCCCAAACAGGAGTTTTTAATGTAGTAGTTTTTAAATTTTCTTTTATGTTAGGTTGGTAATGGTAATTCTAAACTTCATTTTTTTTCCCAATTGATGTTTTAAATTCATTGCTTTGCCACACAATCCAATTTAGAAACAAAATTAAATAAAATGACTTGCCTCAGCTAAAAAAAAAACAGTTCCCCCAATTAAAAATTAGTTTTTAAAATTACATTTACAAAATGTCCATTCCAACAAGGAATGATAGCACAGACTCATTTCTCCCTGCTCTTCTCTATTAAAGACAACTATTGACTTGGGAAATAATGCAAGAAGCAACCAAAGAAGAACTTCAGAAGATGGAATGAGGAAGATGAGCTGGCTAGAGACTATAGGATTGGAAGAACAACATAGTGACATGGCATCTTATGAGCCCATCAGACAATAGAAGAAGACAATTCAGGGCCAGCATTTCCCAACCTTAAACAAGCAAAAGAAGTCAACTCAGAAAGGTTCATTCTTTTCCCAGATTGAATGGAAGTCCTGCTGATAACACAAACAAGCCCAGCAGCATGAATAAGGAAGACACAATTAGAGGGTGAAAATGGGCTACTATACACCACATGCAAAGGAAATGCTGTCATGATGAGCTCCTGACCTGGAAAGTGTCCACTTTTCACCAACTACAGATTCCTCTTCTCATCAAAAGGCTATGGGTGGCTGGGAAGCACCAGGAAGGGGGGCTCCCCCACAACAAATGGCCTAGTTCAAACAGCTTCTTCATTCCCACATGCCAAGGACTCCTCCCCCGCCCCCTGCCACTTCAAGACACCTGGTAGCCCAGCCTAGAGAAATTCCTTCCAACCCCCATCCCCAAGGCAGTGGCAGCAGGAATCATGGAGAGATCCTGCAGCAGTAAATCAGCAAAAGTGACCAAAATAGCTACACAAAAACTCTGAAAATTAAATTGTCATTATTACTACAGACTACAAAAGTAGTCCAGAACTTATTTGCTAAACTAAACAGATGACTGCCTGATAAATAAAAGATTCAAATAGAACCCAGAGTCTCTTAACATAATAGACAGAGCCAGGATACAATTGAAAATACTATCATAGCAAGAAACAGGAGAATCGCAAATATAATGAGAAAAGATAACTGATGCCAATAATGAGCTGAATAAGATGTTTGAACTATCTGGCAAGTATGTTAATTCGACATCATTAAAATACCTCAACAAGCAATTACAAATTCTCTTAAAACAAATAAAGTGAAGAAAAATCCTAACAAAAGTAGAAATTATTAATATAAAAACATGGCAATTGTTGAAACAATACTATACATGACAGTACACAAACAAAAATCTTGATAGTGGAGCTCAATAGTAAATAGAGGAGAGATGATAGATAACAGAATCAGGAGTTGATAGATAATAGATAACAGACTTTAGTAACCTGAACAAATAGAAAATAGATTGGGAAAATAAATAGCTCCTCAAGGCCCCTGTGAGACAATAACAAAAGATCCAACATGGTTATATTTGGAGTCCCAGAAGGTGAGAGGGAGTATGGAACTCAAAGAGCATTCAAAGACTTATTATGGCTGAAAACTTCCCAAATTTGGCAAAAAGATATGAACGTATAGATCCAAGAAGCTCAGCAAACTCCAAAGTAAACAAACAAATTATTCTGGCCAAGACACATTAATATGAAACTTATGAAAACTACAGACAAAGAAAAATATCTTAAAAGCTGTAAAAGAGAAATGTCACGTTGACTATAGGAAAAAAAATGCAAATGACAGTGGATTTCTCATATGAAGCCAAAGAGGCCATAAAGAATTGACACAAAATTTTTCAAATACTGGTTAAAAAAAAAGAAAGAAAAGAAAAACAAAACTGTGAGCTGCAAATTCTATACCCAGTAAAACTACTTCAGGAAGAAAGAAAAAATATATATATTCCCAATATGGGATCAATTTCCAAATTTTTACCATGTTTATGATGAAAAAATTAATCTTCTTTCATTTTTAACTTCCAGATTATGGCAGAGAAACTTGATCTTTAACATGAAGTTCAAAAAACATGTGTGAATTTTTTTTCAAATAAAAGTTTTAGAAATATGTGAAATTTATTATACCTTCTCCTAATAATGAATGTTATATGTATTTTTCTTGTATTCAACTATTACAACCAACTCAGAATCTCAGTGGCATAGAACAACAACCACTTACTACTCATTCATGTCACATGTCAGCATTTATGGATTGATTCTAGCATTGCTCAGTGGAATTCTTATTCCAAAAATCCAGGCTGAAAGTGGCAGCCACTGTCTAGGATATGCTGTTTTTGTGAAAGATGAAGACAAAAACATGCATCAATCTTAAAGATTCTTCATACAAAACTGTGACACATGTGCTCATATTTCTTTGGTCAGAATAGGCCCATGGTCAAACTCAATGTCAAGAGGACAAGGTAGTATGCTCCTCCCACAAGAGGCACTGAAAGTCATGGCATGTGGGTAGGAGTGTATAATCTTTTTGCTGGAAGGGAAAGTGAATGATATTAAACAATAATAAATGTACCACAATGTAGCATTAAATAGTAATTTTTATTCTCTGGTGATTATTGTGAAATATTTTATAAAATTTACATTCTTAGGATATGGTATGCAGTCACAGTGCTCTAAAGGACATTTTGTCTAGCATTTAGCAGTTTTTCAAGGTAGTCAGTTGAACAGTGGTCACAAATACTCTTCAAAGAAAACAAACACAATCAAATAAATTTGGGAGCTTCTACTTCTTAAAGTTTGCTGTTAAATTGAAAACCCTTGATCTATATATTTTAGTAGTAGCATTTCAAGTATCCTATTTTGATTTCTACAGTGGTCACTTAACATATTGGAACATAATAATCATCAAGATTTTATGCACATAGTCAACATTTTACAGAATTATAACAGCAACAGTTTTATCATCCAGCAAATCAAATGAAGTTTGTGGCAATCCTATCCAAAATGTGGATCAATTAATCTAGAAAGATAAAAGTGCAAAAGATTAAAAAAAAAAAAGAGCAAATACCATGTTGGAGTGATAGTTTATTGACAAACCCTACTAACTCATGTGTTGCCAGTAGGTAACATTTGAAACCAAACAGCATTGTTCACCATTTTCAGGAGTTTTTTGATCCATTGGGATACTCTTCAGGGATTGCAGAGCTGGTACATAGCCTCCTTTCATTGGACTACTCTGTAAATGGAAGAAAATACACAAAAAATCTACCCCAGTGAAGTTAAATGACTTCCTAAGTCACTAAACACAAGCTAGGTGGAGAACTGAAAATAGACCCCAGATCTCCATGACCATAATTGCATCACTAAACCACACTCTCCTTTTGGTCGAAAGCCTTAGAATGATTAATAAGCTTATGGGTTAAAGTGCATAGGAGAAACTTCCTTTATAGACCAACAATAAGGAGATGTATTCTCATTTTATTTTAACATCTTAGTAAACCACAGATAAATATATTAAAATCACATTATGGTAGATGACAAAGAGCTTTCAAAAATAAAGTAAAAGATTTGTTACCAGCTCTTACTTCAACAGATTTTAACAGAACAATCGTTTAGGATTCTTGGCTTAAATGCTGATGTTGCTGATAACATTTGATTTGATTTATATAATTTGTTTATCCACTAAGATTATATAGACCATTTGCCTAGGAAATTTGAAAAATTAGAAAATGATTTGGTGTCTTTGGCACTTCCATCTACAGAAATCAAATGTTTAATGTAATATATTAATTTGTTGCAGTAAAACATACTTTTTTACCCAAGACCCACAACAAGAAATTAATTTTAGATTGTGACTCTTCCCCTCGGCACATAATTTGGATATATATTACTTAAAGCTGAAGCAATACTTACTTTTACTACTTGAATATATTGTTATCTTCTGTTTTATTCAATCCCCCCGCTCTCTTTAAATGCTAGACAAAGCACATTGTATGGACCCAGTACAGTTTGATCAATTTTAAACAAATCTAGGTAAAAAAAATTCACATTGGATGGGAGATGTACCATGTATTCTTTCCACTGGTATTATTATACTGTGGATAATAGGATATTATTTACAAAAATTAGCCAACTGATTTCCAAATTCCTAGGCAGCCAAACACACAAAACTGTGTATCAACTCTTCCTCTACTAGTAGAATAAAGGAAGTTTGTTTACTCCATATCTTTTCTTCTCACTAACTACAAAACCAACCATGACTTCACTTATGCCTTAATTTCAGTGAAGGAGTTCTCACCAAGGACACAAATTACTTCCATACCAAACATTAGATTGATAGTTTTCAATCCTGATCTTCTTTGCCCTCTCAATAGTATCTGACAGCGTTGACCATTCCTTCTAAAACCCTCTTTCCTTTGATCTGCTATTATACCATCCTCCCTGAAACTTCATGTTTAGTCTCTGTTTTAACAATAAATGTGAGGAATTCCTCAATAAAAGCCAGGAATTCCTAGGCTTTTTTTCCTTTTTGTATATACATATTTAATTTTTTAATGTTTATTTATTTTTGAGAGAGTATGTGTGGGGAAGGGGCAGAAAGAGAGAGAGACACAGAATCCCAAGCAAGCTCCAGGCTCTGAGCTGTCAGCACAGAGCCCGACATGGGGCTTGAACCCACGATCCATGAGATCATGACCTTAGCCGAAGTCAGACGCTTAACCAACTGAACCACCCAGGCACCCCTATATACATATATATATATATATATATATATATATATATATATATATATACACATACATACACACACACGTATATATGTATACATGTATATATATACATATGTATATATGTATATATATGTATATTTACATATGTATATGTATATATGCATATGTATATATACATGTATATATGTATATATATGCATATGTGTATATATACACGTATGTATATATACATGTATATATACATATGTGTATATATATATAATTTTTAGTTTCAACTTGGAGCACAGCTTAGGTTTTCATTTTTATGAAAATTATTTATAAATTTATATCTCTAGCCAAGACATTTCTTTGGAGTTTCAAACTAGTATAGTTAACTGCACTATGCCATCTCTCTCACTTATTTTTACTTTATTTGATATGGAAAACCACTTATTTGATATATCAACACTCTTCAAATTCAAATTATCCAAAATCAAATGTTACCAAACTCTCCAGTCCTGTTCCCTATCAAATTTGTTATTTTCCAGTATTACCTGTTTCAGTGAATGTCAACAATATACGTTCAGGTGTATACATTAGAAAATCACTATTTCCCTTGATCTTTATCCATCCCAACTAACTTTATCATTTAAATATCGTTTAATTCCTTGGACTTTTTTCCAACGTGCCACTACAGACAGAAACCATATAAAATCTCTTCCTGGATCTACACTTGCCCTCATCCTATTCATTCTCCACACTGCAGCCAGAGTATTATTTTTAATAACATATATCTGGTAATATAAATGTTCTGAAAAAGAATCTTTAATGAAGTCTTATTGCTCTCAAAGTCCTAAATTCCTATAGCAGCATAGAAAGTCTATCAAGGCCCAACCTATCTGTAGCCCTCTAGTATACTTGGTCTTGCTCCAAGACCTTGTCCTTTGTTTCTCCTTGCTCTTTATGCTGAAGTCACATAGGATCATTTGCAGTTCATCAAAGATAATTTGTTTCTTCTCACCCCTTTATATCTGTCACTCTTAATATTGATAATGAGTTTTAATATTAACTTGTCTTACCTAATTTTTCCTCAGACATATTTCACTTCAATTATCACTATGTCCAATCCTTTAACATATTTTCATAGGCCTATATTTCTTTCCTTCAACATCTCTCACAGATATAACATTATAACTAATGTATGCCTATTCCTACTCACCTGTTAGTTCTATGAGGGCATGGCCTATTTCCATTTTTCCTTGGCATTGTGTCTCAGGAGTCTCTAATAGGTGTTCACTATGTGTAGTTGTTGAATATATGAACAAATTGTATCAAAGACAGTTATTTACGGGAGTAGATTTCATTGTTGTAAGAAGCATATTAAATGTTGTAAGAGTATTTTAATAGTTGGTTAACATTAAATGATGTAAATAAAGATTTTATGAAATTTGTTTCTTTGGGAAACTGTCAACAATTATATAGGAACTCACATATATGGTGTACTTTGGGTAAATCTCTTTCAGGAATTTTTCTTGTTACAAATACTTTTTTGAAAAACATGTTCTATTATTTTTTTAATTTTAATTCTGGTATAGTTAACATACAGTGTTATATTAGTTTTAAGTGTACAATATAGTGATTCAACAATACTATACATTATTAGGACTCATCATGAAAAGTGTACTCTTAAATACCCATCACCTATTTTACCCATCCCCCCACCTACTTTTCCTCTGCTAACCATCAGTTTGTTCTCTATAATTAAGAGTCTCTTTCTTCATTTGGCTCTCTTTCTCTTTGTTTTTGTTTTTGTTTCTTTGCTCATTTGTTTTGTTTCTGAAATTTCACATATAAGTGAAATTTTGTGGTATTTGTGTTTCTCTGATTTATTTTGTTTAGGATTATACTTTCTAGCTCCATTCATGTTTTTGCAAATGACAAGATTTAATTTTTTATGGCTGAATAATATTCCACTATATATGTGTACTACCTCTTTATCCATTCATCTATTGATGGATACGTAGACTGCTTCCAGAATATGGCTCTTGTAAATAATGCTGCAGTAAACATCACGGTGCATGTATTTCTTTGAATTAGTGTTTGTGTACTTTTTGGGTAAATAACCAGTGTTGTGATTACTGGATGATAGAGTAGTTCTATTTTTAACTTTTTTAGGAACTTCCATACTGTTTTCCACATTGACCATACCAGTTTACATTCCTACCAACAGTATATAAGCATTCCTCTTTATCCACATTCTGGCCAACACTTCTTTCTTGTGTTTTTGATTTTAGCCATTCTGACAGGTATGAGGTGATATCTCATTCTAGTTTTGATTTGCATATCCCTGATGATGAGTGCTGATGAACATTGTTTCATGTGCCTGTTGGTCATCCATATGTCTTCTTTGGAGAATTGTCTGTTCATGTCTTCTGCCCATTTTTCAATTGGATGATTTGATTTTGGGGTGTTGGGTTGTATTAGTTACAAGTATTTTAAAGACCACAGTTATATAATTTAGGTTAAATCACATGATTACATTTTACAACAGTACCTGGAATCCAAAGTTAAAATTATTTAACCTCATAAAATTTTATAAATTAATAATAATAACTAGGACCTATTCAAGAATTTTAGCAACTACCAAATAATACTAATGTAACTCATTTGCATATAATCACGTTTTGTGCCAGAGATTTACTTGGCATTATATGCAATAATATAGTAATAAGATATGTGTAGAATGCAAAATTAGATACATGACTAATCTCTATGGCTCTTACACATTCACAATATACATGCACAAATGACAGACTGGCTATTGCTATATCTCTGTTTGTTTTCCCTGAAAATGAATGGTGAAAATGTGTGTGTGTGTGTGTGTGTGTGTGTGTGTGTGTGTGTTCAGTTTTATAATACACTATACGTTTACAAAATGTTGCCAGGTACCAACATAATATCTCACCATGCCCAAGATATTTTCAAAAAGATTAGAAGAGATTAGAATATTATTGCTATTACCTAAAGATGCCAACATATAAGAAAAATTTTAATAAATATTTCAATCATAAAAAAGATAATTGGTTGTTTTCAGATATGGATTTATCAATTTAAACTGATAACAAGGGCCCAAATTACTTTGGTAACATGCTCCAAAATTTATATATGACTCTTGTTTTTTTTTTTTAACTCCACAAAGCCTAGTTTATTGTTTATTTAACATTTTTAACAAGGACTTTCCAGGCTTACACAGATCTCTTTCTTCACGGAACACCCACTAACTTTTTGTGGGACCAGAGAAAACTAAAGTCAGCTCTGATAAGCAGACTATGATGTTCCCAACAGTCATAAATGAGGCCAGCCCAAAGCCAACAGAAAGCAATGATTTTCCCAAGGCCACACCACAACTGCAAAGGAACTAACGTTGAGTGACTATTTCTTTCTTATTGATATCTTCTGCAGACTTGCTCCATTCCTCTATTATTAAACCACCCCAGTTCATGACCACCAGCATTCCTGGCCTGATTCCTGTGTCTTCTACCCTTCCCACCTTAGAATCACTTAGCACAAACCCAAAACCCCACAAGAAAAATCTCTTCCTATAGCCACCGTGGTTCATTTGGTGTACGCTTTCCCTTGCTGCACCAAGTTAAGAAAATGAACATTGACTGGGTGAACCTGGTGGTCTTTACCAACAACCATTTTTTTAATTTTATTTTTTTAATTTACCTCCAAATTAGTTAGCATATAGGGCAACAATGATTTCAGGAGTAGAATCCTTAATGCCCCTTACCCATTTAGCCCATGCCCCCTCCCACAACCCCTCCAGTAACCCTCTGTTTGTTCTCCATATTTAAGAGTCTCTTGTTTTGTCCCCCTCCATGTTTTTATATTATGTTTGCTTCCCTTTCCTTATGTTCCTCTGTTTTGTGTCTTCAAGTCCTCATATGAGTGAAGTCATATGACATTTGTCTTTCTCTAATTTCACTTAGCATAATACCCTCCAGTTCCATCCACGTAGTTGCAAATGGCAAGATTAGTTGGCCATACATTTGTGGGTCCATTTCTGGGTTCTCTATTCTGTTCCATTGATCTGAATGTCTGTTTTTGTGCCACATATGACTCTTGAGGTAGCTACCAACTTATTCAAAATAAGTGAAACTTCAGCGTCCCCAGGCTTTATCACTCAGTGAAATGAAATGAAGTTGCATTAGTGTCAGTTACCTAACATGTATTTTACCATTACTATTCCTCATTTCTACATGTAGGCCACTCAATTCCTCTTCTCCTCTAAATATGTCCCTTCATTTCTATTCCTAAAAATCCTTAAAGGGTGCTTTATATGAGATCAAAAATCAATTCATTATTTGAACCAAGGAGTATCTGCCATGTTCTTTACCTCTTAATCCTTAGCCCTTATACTGTGTGTTCCCTTCCTGTGAAAACCTTGAACTTACCTCATGGATGTCATTAGCTTGGAAAAGCATTGTATTCTGCTGAGTATCTTCTCATCTCATGCCATTCTTTGTCATTTGGCACTGAAAGAAATGTTTTTGTCCCCAGATGATAAACTACCTTAAAGTCAGCCTTTTTATCATATCCTTTCTCTTTCATGTAGAGGTTCCAGCCTAGTCAAAGTGTCTGATACAGGTGGCGCCCCACCCACTCTATATACTTTGTTCCTTCAGTTTCCTCCTAGTGCTTCACAAATACACATTTACATACATAAGGCTATCAAAAAGCTTTGGTTAAAACAAAAGGCTTTGTGGGTAGTAAACACCTCAAATAGATACTTGGGTATAGGGCATCATACAATGCAACTAACAAAGTAAGAGCAAGGCATGGAAACACCCTGAATGTTTTCAGTGCATTCTTTTGGACTGGTGTCAAGCAACTATACTGACATGAGTAAAAAATGTAGAGTTTTTTTTTCAGATTTTATTTTGTTTTAAACCATAAACCACTGACAGACATTAGGATATACTGAATATAGGTTTTTTTGTATGTTCTTTTATACCAGTAGCATACAATATGTACTCGAAAGTGCAGTGAAACACATTTTCTTTTTAAGTTTTTGATTTTTTAAATGATTTCAGGAATAGAATTTAGTAATTCATCACTTACAAGGCTCATCCCAACAAGTGTCTTCTTTAATGCCCCTTGCCCATTTAGCCTATCCTGCCACCAACACCCCTCCAGCACCCCTTGGTTTGTTCTCTATATTTGTCATTTATGATTTGTCTCCTTCTCTGTTTTTATATAATTTTTGCTTCCCTTCCCTTATGTTCATCCGTTTTGTATCTTAAATTCCACATGAGTGGAATCATATATTGGTTTTTATCTGACTTATTTTGTTTAGCATAATATACTCTAGTTCCATCCACATTATTGCAAATGGCAAGATTTCATTCTATGTTGATCACTGAGTAATATTCCATTGTATTATATACCACATCTTCCTTATCCATTCATCTGTCGATGGACATTTGGGCTCTTTCCATCATTTGGTTATTGTTGATAGTGCTGCTGTAAACATTGGAGTGTATGTGCCCCTTCAAAACAGCACTTCTATATCCTTTGGATAAATGCCTAGTAGTGCAATTGCTGGGTCATAGGGTAGTTCTATTGTTAATGTTTTGAGGAACCTCCATACTGTTTTCCAGAGTGGCTGAACCAGTTTGCTCTTCCACCAGCAGTATAAAAGGGTTCCTGTTTCTCCACATCCTCACCAACATCTGGTGTTGCTTGAGTTGTTAATTTTAGCCATTCTGACAGATGTGAGGTGGGATCCCATTGTGACTTTGATTTGTATTTCCCTGATGATGAGTGACGTTGAGCATTTTTTCATGTATCTATTAGCCATCTGGATGTCTTCTTTGGAAAAGTATCTATTCATGTCTTTTGCCCATTTATTCATTGGGTTATTTGTTTTTTGAGTGTTGACTTTGATAAGTTCTTTATAAATTTTGGATACTAACCCTTCATCTGACATGTCATTTGCAAATATCTTCTCCCACTCAGTTGCCTTTTAATTTTGTTGATTGTTTCCTTCACTGTGCAGAAGCTTTGTATCTTAATGAGGTCCCAATAATTCATTTTTGCTTTTGTTTCCCTTGCTTCTAGAGACATGTCAAGTAAGAAGTTGCTGTGGCCAAGGTCAAAGAAGTTCTTCCCTGTTTTCTCTTCTGGGATTTTGATGGTTTCCTCTCTTACATTTAGGTCTTTCATCCATTTTGAGTTTATTTTTGTGTATGGTGTAAGAAAGTGGTCCAGGTTCATTCTTCTGCATGTCGCTGTCCAGTTTTCCCAACACCACTTGCTGAAGAGACTGTCTTTTACTCCATTGGATATTTTTTCCTGCTTCGTCAAAGATGATTAGTTGGTCATATGTTTGTGGATCCATTTCTGGGTTCTCTATTCTGTTCCATTGATCTATATGTCTGTTTTTGTGCCAGTACCATACTGTCTTGATTACTACAGTTTGTAATACAGCATGAAGCCCATAAATGTGATGCCTCCAGCTTTAGTTTTCTTTTTCAGGGTTGCTTTGGCTATTTGGATCTTTTCTGGTTCCGTACAAATTTTAGGATTGTTTGTTTTAGTTCTGTGAAGAATGCTATGTTATTTTAATAGGGATTGCATTGAATATGTAGATTGATTTGGGTAGTATTGGCATTTTAACAATATTTTTTCTCCAATCCACGAGCATGGAATGCTTTTCCATTTGTGTATGTGTGTGTGTCTTCAATTTCTTTCATAAGCTTTCTATAGTTTTCAGTGTATAGATGTTTCACCTCTTTGGTTAGGTTTATGGTTTTGGTGCAATTGTAAATAGAATGGATTCCTTGATTTATCGTTCTGATGCTTCATTATTGGTGTATAGAAATGCAACCGATTTCTGTACATTGATTTTATATCCTGTGACTTTGCTGAATTCATGGATCAGTTTTAGTAGTCTTTTGGTGGAATTTTTGGGCTTTCCACATAGATTATCATGTCGTCTATGAAGAGTGAAATTTTGACTTCCTCCTTGCTGATATGGATGCCTTTTATTCCTTTATGTTGTCTGCTTGCAGAGGCTAGAACTTCCATAACTATGTTGGATACGTAGTGGTGAGATGGGCAAAACAGTGGTGAGTGTGGACATCCCTGTCATGTTCCTGACCTTAGGAGCAAAGCTCTTGATTTTTCCCCCATTGAGGATGATGTTAGTGGTGGGTCTTTTGTATATGGCTTTTATGATCTTGACGTATGATTCTCCTATCCCTACTTTCTTGAGGATTTTTATCAAGAAAGGATACTATATTTTGTCAAATGTGTTCTCTGCATCTATTGTGAGGACCATATGGTTCTTATCCTTTCTTTTATTAATGTGATGTATCCTATTGATTGATTTGCAGATATTGAAACAGTCCTACATCTCAGGATAAATCCCACTCGATTATGGTAAATATTCTTTTTTTTTTTTATAAATTTTTTTTTCAACGTTTTTTATTTATTTTTGGGACAGAGAGAGACAGAGCATGAACGGGGGAGGGGCAGAGAGAGAGGGAGACACAGAATCAGAAACAGGCTCCAGGCTCCGAGCCATCAGCCCAGAGCCTGACGCGGGGCTCGAACTCACAGACCGCGAGATCGTGACCTGGCTGAAGTCGGACGCTTAACCGACTGCGCCACCCAGGCGCCCCAATATTCTTTTAATGTATTGGTGGATCCAGTTTGCTAGTATCTAATGAAGAATTTTTTCATCCATATTCATCAAGGAAAGTGATCTGTAGTTCTCCTTTTCAGTGGGGGTCTTTGTCCGGTTTTGGAATCAGGGTAATTCTAGCTTTGTAGAATGAGTTTGGAAGTTTTCTGTACATTTCTGCTTTTTGGAACAGCTTTAGAAGAATAAGTGATAATTCTTTAAATGTTTGGTAGAATTCTCTTGGGAAGCCATCCAGTCCTGGACTTTTGTTTGTTGGGAGATTTTTGAGTACCGGTTCAGTTTCTTTACTGGTTATGAAGCTGTTCAAATTTTCTATTTCTTCCTGTTTCAGTTTTGATACTTTATATGTTTTCTAGCAATTCATCCATTTCTTCCAGATTGTGCAACTTGTTGGCATATAATTGCTCATAATATTCTCTGATTATTATTTGTATTTCTACAGTGTTGGCTGTGATCTCTCCTCTTTCATTTGTGATTTTATTTATTTGGGTCTTTTCCTTTTTCTTTTTGATCAATCTGGCTAGAGGTCTATCAATTCTGTTAATTCTTTCAAAGAACCAGATCCTAGTTTCATTGATGTGTTCTACTGTTTTGTTTTGTTTTTTTGATTTTTATATCATTGATTTCTGCTCTAATCTTAATTGCTTAATTGCTATATATGTACTTCCCTCTATGAATGCCTTTGCTACATCTCGAAGGTTTTGGGCTCTTGTGTTTTCATTTTCATTGACTTCCATGTACTTTTTAAATACATCTTTATTTTTCTCTAATTTATTAATTTATCTTGAGAGAGACAGAGGCAGTGCATGTAGGGGAGGGGTAGAGAGAGAGAGAAAGACAGAGAATCCCAAGCAGGCTCCGTGCTGCCAGATTAGAGCCTGATGTGGGGCTCAAACCCACAAAACCATGAGACCATGACCTGAGATGAAACCAAGAACCAGAAGAATATCTGACTGAGCCACCCAGGTGCCCCTTAATTTCCTTTTTAATTTTTTGGTAATTCCATTCATTCTTTAAGTAGTATGTTATTTAATCTCCAAGTATTCATGGTCTTTCCAAATTGTTTCTTGTGGTTGACTTCAATATTCATAGCATTTGGTCTGAAAATAGGCAAGGGATGATCTTGATCTTTTTGTATTTATTGAGGGCTGATATGTGTCCCAGTAGGGGATCTATTCCGGAGAATGTCCCATATGTATTTGAGAAGAATGTTTATTCTGCTGCTTTAGGATGAAATATTCTGAATATTTATATATCTGTTAAGTCCATCTGGCCCAGGGCATCATTCAAAGTCATTGTTTCTTTGTTGATTTTCTGTTTAAATGATCTGTCCATTGTTGTAAGTGGGGTATTGAAGTCCCCTACTATTATGGTGTTGTTATTAATGAGTTTATGTTGTGATTAATTGATTTATATATTTGGGTGTTCCACATTGGGGACATAAATATTTACAATTGTTAGATCTTGGTGGATAGATCTCTTAATTATGATATAATGCCTTTCTTCATCTCTTGTTACTTTAAAATCTAGTTTGTCTGATATAAGTATGGCTTCTCCAGCTTTCATTTTGATGACCATTAGCATGATAGATAGTTCTCCATCCCCTTACTTTCAATCTGCAGATGTCTTTAGATCCTAAATGTGTCTCTTGTAAGCAGCATATAGATGGGTCTTCTTTTCTTATCCATTATGATACCATATGTCTTTTGATTGGAGCATTTAGTCCATTGACATTTAGAGTGAGTACTGAAAGATATAAATTTAGTGCCATTGTGTTGCCTATAGAATTGATGTTGTTCTCTGTTACTTTCTAGTCCTTGTTGCTTTTGGTCTTTATTGTCTTGTTTCATCTTTTCTCCACTCAGAGTTCCCCTTCAAATTTCTTGCAGGGCTTTTTTAGTGGTCACAAACTCCTTTAGATTTTGTTTGTCTGGGAAACTCTTTATCTCTCCTTCTATTTTGAATGACAGCCTTGCTGGATAACGAATTGTTGACTACATATTTTTTCTGATTCAGCATGTTGAATATATCCTGCCACTCCTTTCTGGTCTGCCAGGTTTCTATGGATAAGTCTGCTGTGAACCTGATCTATCTTCCCTTATAGGTTAAGGACGTTTTTTCCCCTTGCTGCTTTCATAATTCTTTCCTTGTCTGTGTATTTTGTGAATTTGACTATGATATGCCTTGATGATGGTAGGTTTTTGTTGAATCTAATGGATGTTTTCTGTGCTTCTTGGATTTTGATGTTTGTGTCCTTCCCCAGATTAGAAAATTTTTTTTGCTATAATTTGCACATATAAACTTTCTACTCCTTTTCCTCTCTCTTCATTTTCTAGTACTCCTATAATTCAGATGTTATTCCTTTTTAATAAGTCACTGAGTTCTCTAAGTCTTGTATTGTGCTCTTTTGCTTTGTTTCCCTTATTTTTTCTGCTTTTTTGTTCTCCATAATTTTGTCTTCTCTATCGCTGTTTTACTGTGGCGGCATCCGTTAAAAATTGCATCTTGGTTATAGCATTTCTAATTTCATCCTGACTAGATTTATTTCTTTTATCTCCACAGAAAGGCATTCTATGCTTTTTTCAACCCCAGGTAGTATTCTTATATCATGGTTCTAAATTCTAGTTCAGACATCTTGCTTATATCTGTGTTGATTAAGCTCCTCACTATCATTTCTTCCTGTTCTATCTTTTGGGGTGAATTCCTTCATTTTCTCATTATGGAGGAAAAAAATTAATAAAATTAAAAATTAAAATAAAAAAATTAAAGACAAAGCAAAAATCAAAAAGGAAGCTAGATCCTAGGTGTGTTTTTGTCTGCTTATTGAAAGAAGCTTCATAGAATAGAGGAAAAAAAGGAAAAAAAAAATTTTTAGTGGTAAAAAATTTAAAAATTAAAATATTTATAATAAAATAGAATAAAATGAAATAAAAAAAGGAAACAATAAAAATTTAAAAAAGAAAAAATAAAATTAATTAATTAAAAATAAAAATGAATTTTTCTCTTTCTTCTGAGTTCTGTGGCTCAAGTTATACATATTGTTGTGATAATCCTCAGATCGATTTCCTAGGTGTACAAAATGATTTGGTGGTGACCTAGCTGTGTTTCAGGGATGAGACAAGCTGAGGGTCTCCATGCTGTTCTACCATCTTGATCATGAAATGCATTTTCTGTTTGTTTTTAATTGGTAGATTGATAAAAACAGCAAAGAGTTGGCTCTGTCATGACATTTTATGGACAAGAAAAATAAACTTCTAAATTGAAAAACATTTTATCATGAAATACATCAGTGCCCTAAACAGCTATATGGTTGTCAATTTCTTATGAATTTAACTACTTTTATGATTTTCAGAGTTGCCTTCATTAATTTCCTATATATTTCTATAAATTTAAAGCAGGAACAAATTCCTCAAGCTAGTACAAATTAATATACTATTTTGGTATGTTTTGGCCATCAAGTATAGCTTAGTTTGTAAAAATAGCCTTGTGTATATGCTAGAATCTCAGAGGTCATCAGAGTCTAGAATACATATGCATATTGTGATCCTATAAGGAACATTTGTAAAAGTAAATCATAATATAACATTGAGTTAGTATTTTATTATTTTTTGTTATTCCCAAGTCCAAAAATACCTAGTGTTAAATTTATATAATAAATTTTCCCCCAAAATCATGGATGTATAGCCCCTGCGAGAGGTAATCTCAGAAATCAACTATACTGCACAGTGTTCAGCACAGAGTCTAGCTGGAGGCAGACTGCCTGGCTCCAAGTCCTGCCTCCTCCACTTCCTAGCTCTGGCCCCTTAAATAAAATGCTTTACCACTGATTGCGCCACCTGTAAAATGAACAGAGTAATAATATCTATTTTCGTAGATGTGTTGTGAAAAGTGAATGAGTCCATTAATATGAAATGCATAGAATTGTGCGTGGCAAACTCTTACTTTTTATTCTATTATCTGAAACCTTCATTATATACATAAGGAAAGTGAAGGCAACAGAAATTATATTATGAAATTATGATTGGTTTGTGATGCTATTCATGAAGAGACATGGTTTCCTTTTTACTTTTTTCAAACTTTCCTTCTCTTTCCCTAAATACTTGTTGAATTCCCACTCTGTATGAGAAAGCATACTAGTATGTTCTCTTTGCTAAGAAATCTAATTTATTTTCTCATATACTACCTAATGTAGTAGAATAATAACTTCAAACTCTGAAGTTACATAAATTCATTGTTAAAAGTTGCCTCTCTAATATAAATGCTCACTTTATTATTTGGAACAGAACATTTGATGTCAGTGAATTATATTAATTTTCTGTCAAGATTTTTCTTTAAATTTCACTAATAATTTTGCTTTTAACTCCTCTTTGAGTAAATTATTACATTTCCTCATTACCTGAATTATTAGGAAAGTTTAAATGAATATGTAACCTGAAATTTCCATTTTGTAATATCAGTCTTTTTCCACTTACTGACTTAAAATACTTTTTATTTTATCATTGCTACTTCTCAAAACATTGCACATTTACAAATCTCCTATTTGTGGTTACATGCCCATTGCATAAAAATATTTTATTCTTTTAGAAAGTATTATTTGCTTATGTGCTTTAAGATTCTTAAACCCCCCTATTTTTTAGCTCTCCTTTAAAAAGTGCTGTCGGGGTGCCTGGGTGGCGCAGTCGGTTAAGCGTCCGACTTCAGCCAGGTCACGATCTCGCGGTCCGTGAGTTCGAGCCCCGCGTCGGGCTCTGGGCTGATGGCTCAGAGCCTGGAGCCTGTTTCCGGTTCTGTGTCTCCCTCTCTCTCTGCCCCTCCCCCGTTCATGCTCTGTCTCTCTCTGTCCCAAAAATAAATAAAAAAAAAAAAAAACGTTGAAAAAAAATTTAAAAAAAAAATAAAAAGTGCTGTCAATTTTAGCTTGTTACTCATTTTATGTAATGAATAACACAACAGAAAAAAATATGCTTTTTTGGCTGATTATAATTGAAGTGAGCAAATTGAGATTCGATCCGTGTGTTCAGATCAGGAGACAAGACTTCATTTTGGGTTATGCCTTGTGAAGTGTGGAGGTCATCCTGATACTTTGGAAGTTAGGTGGTGGAAGCACTCATATTCTGATACCATCAGAGTTTAATTCAAAATGAATTCCCCTCATGTTGATTTAAAATTTGCTAAGTAGCATCTCAATGATAAACTGGCTTTCTTTGCTGACTAGGAAATTGTGAATTCATAAAACTGTACATCATTTCTTATGAGTTCAGCAATCTATGATCACTTTGACAGATGAATTAATCGCCTGGGTAATTATCAAATCAGATTCTTGTCCTACCCTGACAAAATAATAGTAACAAGGTAAATGCTGTCTTGTGAGATAGTAGCTGAACTGGGCATTTGCTCTCTTATAGAAATATTTTACATATCTCTGATGGCATCTACTGACAAAATTATTTCTACGTACAATCTACTGAAAGTAGCTGAATTAGCACATTGTGTATCACTGTTCTACATTATGAGAATGTCCATTGAAATAAGAACTCTTTGTTTTGAAGTACCAAACTCCTAAGCTATATCTGGTATTTCTCATAATTTGTCTTCGATTACAGATTAAAAAATTGGAGCTTAGCAAGGTTAACTATTATGTCAGTGTCTCATTATGAGTATCAAATTCACTATGAATCGAAGGACCAAACTACCTCCACAATGCCTGGGAAATGTTTGAGCAAAGAAGGCCTTCGTGTATAAGTTTATAAACTCCAGGGAATTACTTTGGAGAATAACATTACAAGGTTGTAGGAGAATATTGAAGCATCTTATTATAGTTCTTGCTTCTGATTCAAAATTGAACATATAAAGGAATAGGGGAATTATATATAAATTGCATTTATATGCATATGGCATTTCCAGCTCTCTGTCATCACCTCCAGTTGTAATGAATGTTTTCTTTTTATTTTTCATTTTATTTTCCTTAAAGATTATTTTGGTTAGCATATTCTGAGTCCATTGTAAAAGGAGTTAAACAAAATTAACACCATTCATCTCATATAGAAATAAGATAATCCTATTGAGGGTCCAAATGAAGGAGAACCAAGTACGAAAGTGTCTCTCACTATCAAGTTTTAACTGAAAGTTACAGCTAGAAAAGCAGAAGTAATACATTCTTAGTAAATATGTGTATGCACATGTGTGAATTGGGGATGGTGATGGATGATTTGTTTTGTCCTGGTGATATAAATATAGATGCAATGGGTGAGATGAGAGACTCCTATAGCAAAAGTAAAATGATATGTTCAAATCCATGTCTGAGTCTGAGAAAAATATACCATTTCTTCTTTGGTCTTCATTTTTCTTTCATGATGTAAAATGTAGACATTGAGATAATTGCACAGGTACAAATATTTATAATGAATACCAACTGGAGTGTATATATATATTTTTTCACATACATATAATTATACATATTATATATTTAAATTTCTTTTCAACATTTTAATTTATTTTTGAGAGACAGAGAGAAACAGAGTGTGAGATGGGGAGGGGCAGAGAGAGAGAGAGAGGGAGACAGAATCTGAAGCAGGCTCCAGGCTCTGAGCGGTCAGCAGACAGCCTAATGCTGGGCTTGAACCCACTAACTGTGAGATCATGACCTGAACCAAAGTTGGATGCTCATCCAACTGAGCCACCCAGTCACCTTGGAATATATGTTTTAAATGAAGGATTCAAATCCCTACTTTAGCCATTTCTGTGACATTGTTTCTGATCATAATTGTTCAGCACTATTAATGAAACGATATATTAAATGTCAGTAAAATAATAGATAATTATTTATTATTCCCTGAGTATAAATTTCCCAAAACAAAATATTGAAAAAGGAAAGAAAAGATAAAATCTGGAAGCAAATATAAATAAATGCTGAAGAAAAGTAACTCAAAGCACTCAAACACAGAAAACAAATGAAGGAAAGTTCTCCAAGAGAAAAACATAGATCAGCCATTCTGTGTAACAAGGATGAAGAGTATTCCAAAATTAAAACTAATAGACTAAATTCCTATTAAGGTAATTGTGTCACTATCAGGTGTGTGTGTGTGTGTTTGGTGTGTGTGTGTGCAAAAGATCAAGTTTCTACTCTGGGATTAAGTAGCAACATTTGTCTGATTAAAAGTTTGCCAAATCACTGATCTGTGTAGTGACTATGGGCTAAATATTCCTCTAGGCTTCATTAAGGCATGAGCTGGTTTGAGTAAAAGAGTAAAGGGAATTAAAGTAGAGCTCCTCTTCAGAAAAGAACAAACTTAGAACGTTAAAAGTGGAGCGCAGTGTATTATATATTAACGGGAGGCATAACAAGAAAGTCAGTGAGCTTCAAAGTTAAAGGAATTCTTCTACTCTAGGAATTAAGCCATATGACTGAAAAACAGTGAATCTTTGCCTTGAAAAGAATATAATTTAAAATAACATAAAAAAAGATTTTTTTCTTAAATACATATCACCTTTATTTTGCGAAGTGAAAAAATTTGTTTTTAGTGTTGAACATTGCAACTTTTTGTAAGCAGCAGATTATAAGGAATCCTACTCTTCTAGCATCCTACTTTAAATAACAGTCTATTCAGTTAGTACAACATTGAGAAGAAAATTTCTTGTCCAAAATATATGACTTGAAAAATCTTATTTTTGTAGAATTGGCAAACTGTTTGATAACACTGGCTAGAATTCAGATTTCTTCCTTTGCCTGCACTTGGCCCTAATCAATCATCCATATACAACCAAACACCAAACATATGTCCCTGAGACACTCACCTCAGTAGAAGACACTCACCTCAGTAGAAGACAAGTCCCTTGTCAGGGATCCTATGAATCACAGATAGCCCTAAAATCCACAGTCTGATTTTCTGATTCTGCCAGGATTCTTCTGGAATGTTAACTCATTTTTCTCTCCTCATTTTTTAATTCATTAACTAGTTAATTAATAATTAATTGACTATTTACTACTAACACACAACTGTAGGATCTAGTCATGAAAGATGGATCAGATATAGACACTGCAAATCCCAGAGCAGACCTTTCCAGGATAAAGGAGAAGCCTATGGCAAAAACATTTTAAATGTAGGAAATGCTTGTGGCACCTGGGTGTCTAGGTCTGTTGAGCATATGACTCTTGGTTTCGGCCCCAGGTTATGATTCCAGGGTTGTGGGATTGACCCCTGCTTTGGGCTCTGCAAAGGGATCCAGCCTGCTTGAGATTCTCTCTGTCTTTGCCTCTGCCTCTCTGCTCTGCTCTGCTCTCTCTCTCTCTAAAATAAACAAAAAGTAATTAATTAATTAATTAATTAAGAGGAAATGCTTGATTCTCTTTCTCTGAACCCATCCACTCCCCCATCCACACACAGACCAAATGTGTTTTTCCTTATTTACTCGTTTTCATAAAAGGCAGCAGTCTCTAACGTGGGAATGATGGGAGTACCAGTTTCACTAGGTTATTTTGAAGATTAAATAAATTTAATGTACTTGTAAGCTTATTTAGCATGCCCATATTAAAATTATTCAATATTTATTTGGAGCTTTTTCATTTTGGTGTTTTAATTGTTTTGCTAAAATTTCCAAACAGTCTCTTCTTGTGTCCTCTCTGTTTTGTTTCCTGGTGTCATTGTTATTTTTTATCTTTGCTGTTATTACTTTTTAGGTTTATTTGTTGTATTGAGAGATTATGGCCTTTATGATTATAATATACACACATATGTCCATATGCCCAGAAACACATATATATTTTACGTTTCTTTGCTTTTTACTTTTTGGTCAATTTTATTAATTGTTATTCAGAGCATTGAGAAAAATCCTGTAAACCCTATTTTAGAAAGAAAAGAGCCCTATTTATATGAAATGTTTTAAAATTTTAACTTTATTGTTGTTCTGTGGTTTTTAACATCAAGTTGTATTACTGTTCTATCAGATATAGAATGTCATGTATTAATTTTCCCTCTGTCTCTATTATTATCAATGTCTTCTTATATTTTTAATATTTTTGCTTTATACCATATTCTTTTGTACATAGGAATTGTGGATTTGACTTCTTTCATAATAAAATTAGCCTGTTGGTCCCAATGAATAATATTTCTTTGAATTATGTTTTTCTGATATTTTCATAATAATAGAGATTATTTCTCTTTGAATTTTTTCAACAACATATTTTTTTAAACTTTCTTGAGTCTTAAAGGTAAATTTTATTTTATTTTATTTTTTTTTTTTTAATTTATTTTTCAACGTTTATTTATTTTTGGGACAGAGAGAGACAGAGCATGAACGGGGGAGGGGCAGAGAGAGAGGGAGACGCAGAATCGGAAGCAGGCTCCAGGCTCTGAGCCATCAGCCCAGAGCCTGACGCGGGGCTCGAACTCACGGACCGCGAGATCGTGACCTGGCTGAAGTCGGACGCTTAACCGACTGCGCCACCCAGGCACCCCTTAAAGGTAAATTTTAAATTTAACTTGAATAGAAAAAATTACATTGTAATTCTTACTAAAATTTCAGATATGTATTTCCATTCCTATGTTGTAGGTTCTCTTTGCTTATGCTTCATAGATTTTTACTTTGCTTGCTTGCACTTGTTATAAGAAATCTACCCATTGTTTTTATACTTTCAAGGCAAGGAGTAATTTTGCCTCCTAGGGAGCATTTGACAATGTTTGGGTACACTTTTGAATTAAAAAAATAATTTCTGGGGCGCCTGGGTGGCGCAGTCACCCAGAATTATATATAGATAATTCTATAGATAGATAATTCTATGTTAATTGTATTCAAAAGGGGGCTAACAGTTTGAGAATCAATGATTTGGAGTGACACTGTGTGTCTTGCCTGCCAAGGAATCTTATTCTTTGCAAAACAAACCAACAACAGGAACAACAAAAAGGTGCCCTGAACTATCTAAAGCAGTTTTTATCTCTTTAACTATGTCTGGCATATTTAAAAATTGCATTTCCTTCTGTTATAGTCACAGGTTCTATGACTTTATTTACTGCCTCTACTTCCAACCCTCCCTTCTCCTACCATACAAGTGCCACACACACACACACACACACACACACACACACACAGAGTGAACAATTTCTAAAGTCCTACATATCCAAGATCAAAAGCATTAAGACCCATTCCCCTTTATATTTGTTTTACTTGGTGAGTAGAAGTTAGAGTTTTTGAGTATATACAGAAAGAAAAATCAGAAGGGAATTCAGGAGAAAGAAGAAAACAATTTATTCCAGAAAGTTATTTTTGCACAGTGAAAGTGAGAGTAAGCTTCCCAGATTTGCTGTTACTGCCCACTCTGCGGCACACGTTACTCTGTTTGTATTAGCCTTGAATGTGCTTCTTACTATAGCCCCATCACTCTTGTGATTAGTAGAAGTTTCTCTAAGATTGACAAATATTTCACCCTTGCCCTTACTTTTACAGTTGTTGCAACTCTATCGTTTTAATATTCCATGTTTATTTTAGTTAAACTCCAGGAAGTTGTATGCAAGCCCGACATTATCTCTTTGCCACAATATCTTACACTATTTTTTTTTCTCAAATGTGTCTTCTGTGAAAAGAACTTCAGGATCATCTCTGTGTATAGAGAAGCCCCATTTTTGGATTCTTCTGACTTTTAGATTCTTCACTCTTTTTGGTGCTGAGATGAGCTGAATTCTATTGATGTCCCTGGAAGGAAATAAGAAGTCAATAATACTTATGTCAATGCATAGATATCCTTGAGTTCATGGATATCTCTTGTGTTTCTGTCTTTACAATATACTCTGTAGAGTAGCTTTATCTGAGTCAAAGTTGTCATTCTGGCTAGTCTTCAAACCATGACCGGCTACATAGTGGATTCACCCCTTTCATACAATTTAAGTACATCATTAATATTATATTCTTATACAAATATAAACTTTAAGTTTATTAATAAATTATATGGTGTATTAAAGGTATAGAGAAAAATCAAGTAAGAGAGGATGAAGATAGGTAGGTGTAGGACCTGAATTTTAGGCAGAATACCCATGGGAATTCTCACTGAGAAGCTAACATGAGAGAAAACTGGAGGGATACTGGAAAAGAGAGATTTTTAATAGAAAGATAGCACAAACATAAACTCAACAGGAAAGCTTTTTTATACTCTTATCAGATTCAAATGCCCCATTACGCATTTGCATATGTTAAGTGACCACTAAATGTTATGCCAATTATAGCAGATTATATTTCGCTCTTAATATTTATCATTTAACTTGAGATTTTAGAGCTCAGAAGAATTTAGAGATACCCTAGTCTGATTTCCCAATTTCACTGAAAGGCATTGTGAAGCTGGGAAAAGAAAGTGCTCTGGCTAAGGTCTCAGATCTTGAGTATGGGAGATGGAACTAAATCCAGGGTTCTTCACTGGTTTGTAATCCCATACATTTTCCACCGTACAGACTGTTTGTTTGCAAGTTGTCAGTAGAAAACATACATGAAAATTAAAATTAACCAATTAATCAATAGTAATATGTATATTTAAGAAGCATATAAAATAAGTAGATGCTGGTCCCAGGTACTTGGAAATATATGGTGAGTGTAAACTTATTATTTGTATCTGCAAAACAACTATTGCCTTATTCTGTCTACATTGACATAAACCTCACCACCATATTCTAATCCTCTAGGCTTACAAATTTACTTTTTTTTCTCTCTGAAAAAAATCTTTAAATTCTTTACCAGATTATGATGATTTTGCCTCTTAACCCTCTGTGCTTCCCTGGTCATTCTTAATTGTTTGCACCTGTTGGTATCCAGGGACCAGCCAACAGTAGGAAGAAAGATTAGATAAACTGTTAACTGGGGACATATGTCTTTTGCACTCTCACTTACATCTCTGAATCACATGGGTCTTTTTATCAGTAAGCAAATCCTGCTGTATTTGTTATTTCTATCTTGTCATTGGCTAACATGGATTAAAATGACCTTATTAGAGTAAAGCTAAGTAGTGACCGCATCACTGGGTGATTAGGAGTCCCATACAGTAACTAATAATGTAGTTCTGAACATAGACTGCACCATTATGTTATGAACATAAGAGATGTGGAGAAAATGATTGAGATTAAAATTAATAAATATTATTTTTGTATCATATACTTTTTATTTAAGAACTAAATGTACAAGAAAGACAATGACAACTTCCTGTGTACTAGCTAGGAACAATATTGCAGTACAACTTGATGGAACAACTATGATTACATACATATCCAATATTGTATTCAGGAATATCAAATTCTAGCACATACTTTATTATTATCCTTACTACAACTATAAAAGACATCCATAATAGATTATGATACTCTTTCTCTGTTATATAGCCTGAGTGCCTTCTATCCATATCCTCATAGCAAATACTACCAACTGATCTGTTTGGAGACATGAAATCAAATGTATTCACCATAAAATAAAATATAACATATGTTAAAATAATTTAAAAATAAACTTAAAATAATATATAGTAAAATATAATAAAATCAGCCATATTATCTCTACCTGGGAGAGAGTCTTTCATATTCTACAGAGCAAATACAAATCTTTGATTTCACATACCTGTTTTCTTTTATCTACAGTGATTCTATTTCTGTGACTTAATCTCTGTTAGTTTATATTTCAGTCCTAAATCTTGGGATATAATAAAGGCCATGGTACTCTTGGTTTTAGGATAATAATGGTATATGGTAATGATTTGAGAAGTGAATTTTACAATACTAAGAATAATGATTTCCTAAACACATAGTTTCTCTAGTAAAGATGTTTTTTAATAAATGTTTACCAGCCCCTACTTGGGAACATTTCCAGAGAGGTGCTGCATAGGTTGGCTGGTCAGTATAACAATGCAATTATCCAGAAGTTCAAATGTCTTCTATGAGCAAATAAGCCTCCATTTATAAAAATAACTATAATAGCTGTAGCAACACATTGTTTATGTACCCTTTAAAATAAGTTTCAATGCACAAAATCCCACTTAACACTTATTAAATAAAAAGAGGCATCCAAATTTTTGACCCTTTAAATCTAATAGGTTTTGCCATGGAATAACTATATTAGATAACAAATTCTTTGACAGGAAATTGATATCTGATTGAAATTCAAGTTATTACTCTTATTCAACAAAGACCTAGTATTTCCCTAAGGACCACTCTTTCACAGTTTGTGAAACTATAAAAATAGCTTCCTTAAGTTTGTCATCAGTTTTTGTAGAATACTAAGTGTTTATAGAACTTTACACAAGGTTCTATTTAATGAACATACAGTTCCTGCAATACGCTACTACATTTAGTATTTTTTTAGTTTTCATTTTGAAGACTAGAGGTCAAAACCAGTCTCTTAGAGAATCCTGTGTGATACATTTGAATATAAACACAAACAGAAAATTCTATGGTCATGTAAATATGTTTTTGTTTTATGATTATTTTAAAAGTTACATATGAAATTCCATTGAAATTTGAATTTTTAAGAAAGCATTGTTGATAGTCTCATTTTTAAAGTTGTTCAATGCCTGTGGTAACATTGAGTGTCAATGAGTATCTGTCATTTTTTTCCCAGTCCTACATCTAACCTCCCAGGTGTGCTGTGTTAGTGAAATATAATAAGGAAAGAAGGAAACAAAGAAAGAATACATCTCATGCAGATTTACTAAATTGGAAACCCTAAACTAGAGGCAATTTCTGTGGCCTGTGACTAAGAATTTTGACTACCATATCTTCTATTCAATTCTAGGTCATCCTTAAAGACCTTTCAAAGAGTGCTTGTTCCTGAGATACTTTGCTGATTGTCCCATTTAACATTTATAGCTTTCATCTCAGTGTTCAGTTTTTTTAAATAACTTCTCAGTGCCACTTTTGCTAGTCTAACTATATTATGATTTCTTTTATAATGGTTTGTCTCAGTAAATTTTAGGTAACTTGACAATCATTAATCTCTGTCTCCTAGTTAACTAGCTAAATCCTAACCTGTTGGCCTATACACATAGGTATGCCTAAATACAAGCCCCTAAATCTATGACTCTGGGTAAAAGGAAAAAAAAAAACTTTAATAAATATTTCAAGCCCTGTCTATAAAGAAACTAAAACAAATGAATACTTCCAGTGCCCATGAGAACCATAGAGCAGGAGTTCAGATTCCACATCTGAGTGTGTGTGACCTCAGAATCCAGGGCACAATTTAGCTCTTAAAATGTGCATACAGTGTTCAAGGTTTCAGTTGTCATTATGAAATATGTGGTTTGATTTGTCATTGTGTGTAGCCTGAGATACCCATAAACACAGGGTTTGATGCTTCAGACATCATCGTACATAATGAACACAGGTTGGGACTCAAGTGTATATCATTTGTATAGTTTTAGATGCCAAAACTTATAGGGTATTCAGAATGTCCTGCTCACATATCCTCATTCCCATAATATGTACCTCCATTCACTGCTAGATGCAACTTCATATGCCTGAGTAACTCCAGACCAAAATTTTCTACTTGAGGAAATGGAGGCAGGAAGGGAATTTTATAAATAGTATACATGTAGTACTCTTATTAGTCTTTTTTAAAAGGTTCTATTTCATAATACCCATTCAAATGTTATATGACACAAAGACTAGATGTACAAAGCAATTTAAGCATTATTTCTTACATTTTAAAATATTCTTCCAAAATTAACTTCAATAATGAACTTCCAAAAATAAAACAATTGCAATCTAGTGGACCATGACAACATTGAGTGCTGTGGTATGACTGCATTAATTTTAGGTTATTTTATTTAATTTAATAGCTTCTGGCCCTTTTAAAAGGAAATCCTGCTAATGATCAGTGAAGCCAGCTTTTCTTAACACGTGATGTGCAAGAGAAATAGGTATAGAGTCCTAGAGAAACAGATATCACTACTGCCATGAAGCTATTATTATGGGATATAGTTAGACTCAGATGTGTCAGTGTGTCATAGAAGAGAATAGGTAAGATGAGAGGTCATGTAGCCTTTACCTGAGACAAGAAAATTGATATCACAAATTGAAGATCTGTCATACACACAATAAAAAGATGTTATATATTAGTTATATGTAATTAATATTTAATGTATAAATAATAGTGTTCAGTACTATAGACTATACAAGATGAATACAATACTTTAACATTTATCTGACACTTATTGCATACCTAGTAGATCTCAGACATTACAAGCAGTCCGTTGCTTATTATATGAATTTCCTAGGGCTGTCTTCACAAAGTACCACAAACTGGGTGGCTTAAAACAACAGAAACTTTTTGTTTCACAGTTCTGAAGACCAGAAATCCAAAATCAAAGTGCTGGCAGGGCCATGCTACCTCTGAAACCTATAGAGGAATTCCTTCCTTGACTTCTAACTTCTGTTTTTTAGCCAGCAGCCTTTGGCTGTTCTTTGTCTTGCAGCTGCACAACTCTAATTTCTGCTCTTTTTTGTCACATGATATTCTCCCTGTTTCTCTTTCTTCATATGATCATCTTCTTGTAAGAACATCAGTCATATTGAATTAGGGGCCCACCCTACTCCAGCATGATTTCATCTTAACTAAATACATCTGCAACAATCCCATTTCCAAAAACGTCACATTCTGAGGTTCTAGGGCTAGGACTTCCAACATATCTTCCTCAGGGGAGACACAATTAACCTTAAACATATGTGTTCTCTGATTTCATTATTTAGCTTTGTTTATTAATATTTTATAGATATAAAAGAGCTCTAAGTTAAAGAAATTAATGGACTTCCAAATAGTAATTTGAGGAGTTGACATCTGAACCTCATTTTTCTAATCATAAAGCCAATAAGGAAATTCTCATGAAAAACAGCTAACTAAAATATAAGACATAGTTAAATCAATGCCACTAAGTGCAGTGGAAGCCAAAAGGACTAATTAATTACTTCTGGCTGGAAGATCATGAAAGGCTTAATATAGGTTATTACAGTTGAGTTCAACCTTAGTGGATGGGTTTGAATTGATTAGGGAGAGGAGAAATGTATAAAGGCTGGGAAGGCTTTGAAAAAAGTATAGAAAGATCATGGTTATTTAAATCAATTGTCTCTTTCAGCTGCAGGTTACAAGTGTCAGAACCCCACTCAATCTCACTAAAACAAAAAGGAATTTTATTGGTCCATGTAATTCAAAACCAAGAAATAGTTCAGGATTCACTGTTAGCCTTAGGTGTGCCTTCCTCCTGTAGTCTTTTGTCTCAGGCTCTGTCTCTTATGGTGGCATAATGGCATTAGCCATTTCGCTGTACAGCAAAACTTCTAGAGAGAGAGAGAGAGAGATAACATTCTCCTCTGGCGTTAAAAGACAGAGTCCTGTGTTTTTAACTCATTGCACACATGTCCACTCTTGATGCCATCACTGTGTGCTATAAATGAGAATATGAACATAAAGAATTTAGAACAGGGCATGGAACAGCACTAGTGTTATACAGATGTTAGTTGCTTTTACTGGGTACCTGTCCTTGGTTACCCAGAGAACCCTGCCTATACCTCTGTTGTTAGACCTGATATATTACACAGATATTTTGTCATTCCAGTGAATATCCCTCACTATTCTGAGGGACTGTCATGTCTTATTCATCTTTATCCCCAGTGACTATCATTTTGTGTGGCATGTGTTTATTAAAGGAAAGGATGCTTGGGTAAATGTAAAAAGTTATTGAAATTAGGAAATAAGACTAGACAATTTGTATAAGAGGAAACAAATCCACTGTTATATATACCATTTTAATTATGTAAATATATACTTTTTATTATTAATTTGAAAAAGCAAGAGATATTGTACTGATATATTGCATTCAGTAACTTGTTAACTCCATGAAACTTCAGGAACTTTTGGTGGTGAGGTGAGGTTAAGTTTCAGTCTTTTTAAAGTAATGAAATTAGAAAGTACTGAAGATTTACCACTCAATTCAACAATTTTTTTTAATTTTTTTGAATGTTTATTTATTTTTGAGAGAGAGAGACAGAATGTGAGTTGAGGAGAGGTAGAGAGAGACGGAGACACAGAATTTGAAGCAGGCTTCAGGCTCTGAGCTGCCCAGACAGACCCTAGTGTGGGGCTCGAACTCACAAACCATGAGATCATGACCTGAGCTGAAGTCGGACGATTAACTGACTGAGCCACCCAGGCACCCCAACAAATTTTTATCAGTCCCCAGTTGTATATGGTGCCAACTGTGTTATATGATACAAGAAAAAAGGCATTGAGACAGTCATGTTCCTAAAAATATTTATTGGTATGACATGTCACATTTAAGTAAACATGTCATGGCCATGATTTCAAGTTTGCATTAAGGTTCAAGAACAGCTTAAGCTTTCTGGAAACTTTATGTTTTAGATGTGTCATTAGAAATATTCATATTTTAAGTAACACGTACATTATGTTGTGCTAATGTCAAAGTTCATCAGGTTGATTATGTTGATTATATTTTATCTATTTTACATGAACACAACTCTTTACTATCAGATTCCTCTTCTCTTTCTAAAACAGGTTTGTTGTAATTTCAAATATAATTTTTTTGTAATATCTGTTCTTCCTCAAGAAATTCCAATTTGGTTTATATAATAAACAAAAATACAAAATGGGCGATATTTTGAATAGAGTAGATATAGTCAGATCTTTAATAATCACCATTCCTTTATACCATCCTATTTAACACAAGACACTATTTTTGTCATTTCCTCAAGATTTCTTTGTACTTCATTATGGAAAAACTAACATGAAGTTTTCACTGATTGATTCCATTCTCTGTTAATCCAGATAACACATCTTCTTTGTAATATTAATTTTAACATTGATTTTATGAATATTTATGAACACACAAATTATTTACTAGAAATCTCTTTCTCTCAGGTCTTATATCCCTTAGACAACAATATCTAATAAAAAGCTTCTAGTTAAAACCTTCAGTTTAGGTCTGACAGTTCTTTTATGAAATAGTAGCAGGACTGAGTTTGGGGCATTTATTATTGTCACCTCAACATTGACTAGGAACTGGGAAATTTATTGGATGTTTTGTTTTGTTTTTCACTTTTCTATGAAATATAAATCCAGCAAAATTTTAGTAGGAAGATTTAGCAGGGAGCAGTGAACCAGTAGGTTTGGCAAACTTCCTTTTTGGTGTTCATTCATACTGAACATCTCTTTCTTTATCCAGCCCCTGAAGTTAGCCCTTTTAAAAGATCAAGCTCAAATGTAGACAAAATTGTCTCTCCTTAGTTTCTTTTAAAATAAGTCTCATAATTATCTTTTGAAAATATTATAAAATAAAAAGAAGAATAAAAAAGAAAAACTTTTCAAATCAAAATTTTTTATCATTTTTACCTCATTTCATAGTTTCTCCAAAATATCAGCTGTTTTTTCACATCCTCAAGTAGATGTCATTTCAGTGATAATGAATCTGGCTTTCTCCTGTCAAAATGTTGAGGTCCATCCTATTTTTCACAAAGGAAGAATCTTTTCTTAAGCGATTTGAACCTTTTAAAATTAAATTCAGAGCATCTAGTTTCAGCCACCAGTGCTCCTTTGGTCCTTCAGAACTCCTTCAAAATGCTATTTTATGATCCAAAAAACACTTTCTCTTTTTAAGAAATTAATTGGAAGGTAATTGTATAATGCTATATATCTTCTTCAGGGTGTATTTAGACAATATTAAGAATATATTTAACAAGAAGTTCCCAACAGTGACAGGAAGACTTGTATGCCTCATTAGAAGTGTTAACCAATGATAATCAAGGAGAGCACTACTTTGACAGTTGGAGTGTTGTCTCAGAGGAGAGGATGAATTTAGGACATTCATGAGATTTTGCGGTGGAGGAGTATGGTAATTGGAGAGGGCTTGATTCACACTGGGAGAGGTGATGATATTGTAAAGATTTTTGGAAACATCATAGTGATAATTTTGAGGCAAAAAGTTGAAAGAATCCTGGAAACAGTTATTTGATGTTGTCTATTAAAAAGTTAAGCACTTTGATGTTCATTTAAGTGGATATTTTGGGAACTCCTAAAAGAAATAGTAAAGTCATTTGCAACTTTTATCTTACTGGGCAGAAGTTTCTTAGTGTAGTAGAGTAATACTGCTGTATTGTAGACAGTAAAGTGTCTAGATGTAGAAGGTCACATGCCTTCAGGAAGCATGTCCAAACATGCTAAAATCCAAGATCTAGTTTGTTTACAGAGTTAAACCAAGGAATCCAGGTCTTCTGAATCATTAGACTGGCATTTTACTCTACCACAATACATTCCTAATTTCATTTTTCATGCTGACAAGGATTGGATGATGTGTTATCTCAAATTTAATTGACTGAGAATGATATGTGAATATAGAGATAGATTAATTATAATTGGAACATTTCTTTTCTTGAGAGAGACTGCAGAGGTGATCAGAGTTCATAGGCATTAAGTAAAGACATCTTTATTCAGGAAAACATAGTAAATATGCTCCTGAAGCAAAATGTGAGAGACACTTTGAGTTTTCACTAAGAATGTCCACTAGGACTCAGCTTATGCATTACCTATGCACAAAGATGTTATTTAATGTCTATACAACAATACTTTATTTTTTTTTAATTTTTAATGTTATTTTTGAGAAAGAGAGAGAGAGAGAGAGAGCATGAGCAGGGGATGAGCAGAGAGAGAGAGGAGACACAGAATCTGAAGCAGGCTCCAGCCTCCAAGCTATTAGCACAGAATACTATACAGGGCTCAAATTCATGAACCATGACATCATGACCTGAGCTGAAGTCGGAGGCTTAACCGGAGGCTTAACCAACTGAGCCACCCAGGTGTCCCTGGGTGGGACCACAGTACTTTAAAGAATGCAAGGATGCACTAAAAATAACAAAACTATACATCATGAAATATATATATTTGTTAACCAACAAATTAGTTTTATGAATTAGTAGACCTATAAAAACATCCTATTAAGAAAGGATTTTCAAAAATAATTTTTTTCAAAAAATAAAAAATTAACATACATATAGTATGTTCATTAAAGCCAAATTTTTAAACCTCTTCATAATGAACAACCAAATAATAATTCTTGATACGTATTCACATACTTCAATCATTAAAGCCAAATTTTTAAAAACCTCTTCATAATGAACAACCAAATAATAATTCTTGATACGTATTCACATACTTCAATCAGTTTCTTAACCCTATTTTTGAGAGAGAGAGAGAGAGAGCATGAATGAGCACAAGCAGGGGAGGGGAAGAGTGAAGGGGCGGCAGAGGATCCCCCAGAGGGCTCCATGCTGACAGCAGAGAGCCTGATGTGGGGCTTAAATGGGGCTTGAATGGGGCAGTTCAAAAGGGCTCCAACGGGCGGCTCCAATGGGCTCAAACCCATGAACCATGTATCATGAGATCATGACCTGTGCTGAAGTCAGATGCTTAACCATCTACACCACTCAGGTGCCCCAACATCTGACTCTAGATTTTGGCTAGGTCATGATCTCATAATTGAGGGGTTTAATCCCACATTGGGTTCCATGCTGATGGTGCAGAGCCTGTTTGGGATTCTCTCTCTCCTGCTCTCTCTGTCCCTCTCCCATGCATGCACACACTCTCTCTCTCAAAATAAATAAATAAACTTATAAATAAATAAATAAATAAATAAATAAATAAATAAATAATTTTCTGCAAATACGCTTTTACAATGACATTTTAAATTTTTATAAAATCACCTGCAATCATTTTAGAGTTGCATTTTATAACTAATAAATTCTAATTGATTATACTTTTAATTAACTTTTCTCTGAAAAGCAAGTTATTTTTATTTTTATTTGTTTTTATTGTCTTTATTTTATTTTATTTTATTTTATTTTTTAATATATGAAATTTATTGTATTGGTTTCCATACAACACCCAGTGCTCATCCCAAAAGATGCCCTCTTCAATACCCATCACCTATCCTCCCCTCCCTCCCACCCCCCATCAACCCTCAGTTTGTTCTCAGTTTTTAAGAGTCTCTTATGCTTTGGCTCTCTCCCACTCTAACCTCTTTTTTTTTTCCCCCTCCCCCATGGGTTTCTTTATTTTTTTATTTATTTTTTTTTAAATTTTTTTTTTCAACGTTTTTATTTATTTTTGGGACAGAGAGAGACAGAGCATGAACGGGGGAGGGGCAGAGAGAGAGGGAGACACAGAATCGGAAACAGGCTCCAGGCTCTGAGCCATCAGCCCAGAGCCTGACGCGGGGCTCGAACTCACGCACCCCGAGATCGTGACCCGGACCGCGAGATCGTGACCTGGCTGAAGTCAGAGGCTTAACCGACTGCGCCACCCAGGCGCCCCCCCCATGGGTTTCTTTAATTGCGAAAGTATTCTACCTGGAGATGTTGAAAAATCTCCTAAATGTAGGCTCTTCTGTATTCTTTCTTTAAATAGAGTGGATAATATTTTTAAAAGTACAGTCTTTTGATCATTTTCAGGGTACTTTTCTTGAACAACTTTTTTTTTCAAGATAAGCTGTCTCTTGTTGTGATTACTTTAGATGCTTTGGTATTGTAGATTACCATTTTATCCCATCCCATAAAGCACATATCGCTATGATAAATTTACATATACATGTAATACATGCACATACATATATGTAACATAATACACTATGTAATACATATCAGCTATCTGCTCCCTTACAAAAATACTATAGTTCATTTACTCCAGCTTATATATGCATACACAAGTATTTAGAAGTTATGATAAGTACATGTTTTCTTTACATTTGGAAAATATTTTATGCCGTTTGGAATTAATTGTGAATTATGTATGCACCACAACTGATTTCAATTACATTTAAATTTCTTTTTTTTACTAATTTTAGTAAAATCATTGTTCTACCATGATGCTTTGCTCTACCAAAATTTGCTCTTTTAATTGTAAAATAAATTATCATTATTTTCAATATTGAGTTTTAATTGAGTTTATAATAACATTTACAGTAATATCTAATGTCACATTGACTTTAAGTTTTTATTTAAATTTCAGTTAGTTAACATTCATTGTAATATTACTTTCAGATACACAATATAGTGATTCAACACTTCCATAGATCATGCAAGGCTCCTCACAACTGCCCTCCTTAATCCCCATGACCAATCAACCCATCCTGCTCCTCACCTCCCTACTCAAGTGTCACATTAATTTTTAATAGCTTTACTTTGACTTCTAGAACTGGAGGAAAAAAATTGAACTATTAATAGATTTAACTTTTCTGATTTATATTTTAAGTCCCTGAATGTGCTATCATCAAATGACATCATTTTAACTTTTTGTGTCATTATTTTTTTTTTCTAAAGGGCCAATACTAACATCTTATTTCATACAGAAGAAACCTTTTATTGAAAATGGTAAAAGTTAATTTAGGAGAATTCATATGATCTGAATGAAAACTCACACTTCATAAAATGATATGTAAATTTTTCTTTTCGGGGTTCTGTATGATAAATTCTCATCTTAGGGCACATTCTAATTAAATTAACTATAATGTTTTAAATAGATCCTAGGGCTAATATAGCAGATTTGCTGTGATTGTCTTAATAGGAAATGATAACACAGTAGTCTTAGTAGATGATAAATGTTGACATTTTATTGAGTTTTTTAAACAAATTAAATAATTTTTTTTCTGTACATGAACTTTTTATCTCATTGCTACAGAGAAGCATTACTGCAAAATAAAAAAGCATTTTCAAGTAGTAATATAAATAGTTGCACATTATTGCATAAAATATATTGCAAAAACACTGTAGCAAGAATATTTTAACTACTATCTATAATCTCTTCAAACCCTATGGTAGGGCTCTTTATTCTTTATTACCCAAAATATATTTCACATTTATGAAGATAATAAATTCTACTTCCCACCAATCCAACTGACTGGCATTCTGGTGGCTTCCTACATCTGGTGGGCTTCAACACTCTCCAAGGCATCCCAGCAGCATAAATCAGGTTCTTGACTACTAGTACCCAAGCACCTTCATTTCATCAGCAAATATTCGGAATGCTGTGCTCAAAAGAGAGGTGGGAGTTAAATTGAGACTGGAATAGCCCATGAAAAGACCAAAAAGAAGGGTATTATTACTATTCATTACTATTACTATTAATAGTCTCTCATATTTAACCACATGTTGAAGTAAGAACTCTGCTTTGCATATATGTCTGACATGACACAAGAGAACAATATGGCAGAAGCTGGCATAGCAAGTGGGACTCCATCAATCTCATGCTGGCTTTTTAAGATATTAATGCTTATATTTTGTTTAAAGATGAAAAATCCAGGAAAATGCTAAACCAGGCAGATAGGAAGCCCAAAGCAGGAATCAACTAGGACATTCCATGTTAAATCAGATTTTATAGGTTTGCTTATAGGCCCCTCATATGACTAGCTACATTCTTAAATTTTATTCTGGCATTCATTTTAATTTGCTATTGATGTTTTCAATTTATTGATTGTTGTCTGGCATGGCTTTTCCTTCCTTTAGTGCATTGCCTCTAAAGTTACCTTAGTAATGATTTAATGTTTTGCTTTGTTTTCCACTGAGGCATTATTCTGTGTTTCATAATTCAGACATTTTGAAATGTAAGTCATTGGAAGATTTAATAGTGCTTTGAAGAGTATGGAGTGAAAGAGTAAAAGTCTTGCCATTTTAGAAAACTGGATGCTGCTTCTCTATGTGAGTAGCAGGAGGTTAAAACCATGGGCTCAGGAGCTGGACAATTAAGTTCAGATGCCAAACCTACCAGCTTGGGCAAACTAGATACTTAACCCCTCAGTGCTCCAATATCGTTGTTTGTATTCTTATCAGGAAGGTTTTTCCACAGGGATTAAGGGAGTTAATAAAAGTAAATTGCTTAAAAGATACCAAGCTCATTCAATGTGCTATAATTATTATCACGAGGCTACAGCATCATATCTATTCTGTTCTTACTTGCTCCTCCTCTCCCTTTTTTCTTCTTCTTATTCTCATTCCTCAACTCATTGTGGAGTATAAATGCTGATATTTGCATTATCTATGTCCTATTCCAGATCCTATTCCATCTTGACCTTGGTTTTGTTTAAAAATTTGAACAACGGAAACTCAAATAATTTAGCACATTGCCTGACCCTTGTGAGGGTTCAAGAAATAGTGGCTGCTTGTTATTGTCACTGAAGCTGCTTGGTGAGATGAGTGGTAGCACTGTTACTGTCATGATCATTATTCCTACTTGATATTATCATTTGAGATATTATTATTCCTATTTCTTAGAATCAAAAGGTGAGAGATTTGATGTGTACTAACCATTTGTCAATGTATTTCTTATATGAAAGTATGAACATATGTTCAGTTAATTTAACAGAAAGGGGAGATGGCAAACCAACAGCTACCTTGTTGAAGTTAGGAATCAAATTCTGAGGCTATTGTTTGTTTGTTTCTTTGTTTAGTATTTTTTACTGAGCAAAGAAAAATGATCCTGTAAGTACGAATTCGTGAAATACTAATTTGTCTCACTTTAAACAGACTAAATCACTCCAACATGAAAACTTACGTTGAGTGTCTTCAGTTATTAATGCATTTTATTATAATTAAATCTACTTTCTTCACAATTGTTCCCTTACAGTAAAATTGATGATTATCTAGCCTTTCATCAGTCAAAAAGGAAATCTTTCTTTGTAAATTTAGGATCACTTGGTACCAAAGCAAAAAAGGTTTGGTTTCTTTGTATTTTTTTTAAATTTTTTAAAATGTTTATTTATTTTTGAGAGAAGACAGAGCATGAGCCATGGAGTGGCAGAGAGAGAGAGGAGATACAGAAACCAAAGCAGGCTCCAGGATCTGAGCTGTCAGCACAGATCCCAACATGGGGCTCAAACTCAGAAACCATGACATCATGATATGAGCCAAAGTTGGATGCTTAACCTACTGAGCCACCCATGTGCCCCTTTAAATTTTTTATGTGGATTTTATTCCATATCTTTACAGGGGGAATCAAATTTTATTGAGTTGATGAGTGACATTTCTTTTTTTAATCCATCTTTACCTTTGCAATAAAAAGCAAATTTGTTAGGAAATATAGAATGTGTTTGCTCCATGGAGATTGACAGACCTAACCAAAAGAAAGAAAAATCTTGAAATTTACTCACAGGTAATATCATCCTCAATGGGGAAAAATTGAGAACTCCTCTACAGTCAGGAACAAGACAGGGATGTCCATGCTCACTATTGTTATTTAACATAGTACTGGAAGTCCTCACCTCAGCAATCAGACAACGAAAAGGAATAAAAGGCCTCCAAATTAGCAAGGAAGAAGTCAAACTTTCACTATTTGCAGACAACATGATACTGTATGTAGAAAACCTGAAAGGGGCGCCTGGGTGGCTCAGTCGGTTGAGCGGCCGACTTCGGCTCGGGTCATGATCTCACGGTCCTGAGTTCGAACCCTGCGTCGGGCTCTGTGCTGACAGCTCAGAGCCTGGAGCCTGTTTCAGATTCTGTGTCTCCCTCTCTCTGACCCTTCCCCGTTCATGCTCTCTCTCTGTCTCAAAAATAAATAAACGTTAAAAAAAAAAAAAAAGAAAACCTGAAAGACTCTGCCAAAAAATGCTAGAACTACTACAAAAACTTAGCAAAGTCACAGGATATAAAGTTAATGAACAGAAATCTGTTGCATTTCTATACACCAATAATGAAACAGCAGAAAAAATCAAGGAATTGATTCCATTTACAATTGTACAAAAAACTGTAAGATACATAGGAGTAAACCTAACAAATGAGGTGAAAGATCTGTACTCTGAAAATGATAGAACATTTATGGAAGAAATTGAAGATGATACAAAGAAATGTAAAAACATTCCATGCTCATGAATTGGAAGAACAAATATTGTTAAAATGTGTATACTACAAAAGCAATCCACACGTTAAATGCAATCTCTGTCAAAATACCACAAGCTCTTTTCTCAGAGCTAGAACAAACAATCCTAAAATTTGTATGAAACCACAAAATACCCCAAATAGGCAAAGCAATCTTGAAAACGAAAAGTGAAGCTGGAGGAATCACAATTCCAGAATTAAAACTATATTACAAAGCATAGTCATCAAGACAGTATGGCACTGGCACAAAAACAGACATGGAAGTCAATGGAATAGAAAACCCAGAAATAGACCCATAACTATACGGTCAACTAATCCTTGACAAAGCAGGAGAGAATATCCAATGGGGGAAAAAAGACAGTTTATGCAACAAAGGTGTCAGGAAAACTGGACAGTAACATGCAGAAGAATAAAGCTGGACCACTTTCTTACACCATACACAAAAATAAATTCAAAATGGATGAAAGACCTCAGTGTGGGAAAAGAAACCATCAAAATCGATCTCTTTGACCTTGGCCTTAGCAACTTTTTACTAGACACATCTCTGGAGGCAAGGGAAACAAAAACAAGAATGAAGTATCAGGACTTCATCAAGATAAAAACCTTGAGCACAGTGATGGGAATAATCAACAAAACTAAAAGGCAGACTGTGGAATGGGAAAAGATGTTTGCAAATGACATATCAGATGAAGGGTTAGTATCAAAAATCTATAAAGAACTTATCAGACTCAACACCCAGAAAACAAATAATCCAGCTAAGAAATGGGCAGAAGACATGAATAGAAATTTTCCCAAAGGAGACATCCAGATGTCCAACAGACACATGAAAAGATGCTCAACATCACTCATCATCAAGGAAATACAAATCAAAACCACAATGGGGTACCACCTCATGCCTGTCAGAATGGCTAACATTAGCAACACAGGAAACAGCAGATGTTGGCAAGGATGCAGAGAAAGGAGAACACTATTACACTGCTGGTGGGAATGCAAACTTGTGCAGCCCACTCTGAAAAACAGTATGGAGATTCCTCAAAGTGTTAAAAACAGCTCTACCCTACAACTCAGCAATTGCACTACTAGGTATTTACCCAAAGGGTACTAACATACTGATGTGAAGGAACACATGTACCTCAACATTTATAGCCACATTATCAACAATAACCAAATGATGGAAAGAGCCCAAATGTCCATCACCTGATGAATGGATAAAGAAGATGTGGGGGATACACACACACACACACACACACACACACACACACACACACACACATATATATGTATACACACACACACATATATAGATATATGATAGAATATTTTTTTGCTATCACAAACAATGAAATCTTGCCATTTGCAATGATGTGGATAGAGCTAGACTATACTATGCTAAGCAAAACAAGTCAGAGAAAGACAAATACCATATAATTTCACTCATATGTGGAATTTAAGAGACAAAACAGATGACCATAGGGCAAGACGGGGAAAAAGAGAGGGAAACAAACCATAAGAGATTCTTAATTATAGAGAACATATTGAGAATTGATGGAGGAGAAGTAGGTTGGGGGGATGGGCTAAATGGGTGATGGGTATTAAGGAGGCACTTATTATATAGAACACTGGGTGTTATAAGGGATGGATCACTAAATTCTACTCTTTAAACCAATATTGTAGTGTATGTTAACTAACTAGAATTTAAATAAAACTTTGAAAAAGTACTCACGTTTTAAAAGGTGTATTTTTTAAAGAAATCTTGCTATTTTCAAAATCTGTAATTCTAATGCTAAGAAAATGTATGATCATTTTTTCTTGTTTCAGTTCACATCATCTATATATTGAGTAGTAGAATAAGATCTTTTCAAAATGGCTTTAGACACAGAAGAAAGCAACTTAAGGTGTCAGTTAAATAATTCTGTAAAACAAACTACCCAAAATTCAGCAGCTTAAATACATTTATTTTATCCCTTAAAATTGTGAATATTTTGTCTCCAAAGTGCTTATCTAAAACTCCATAACTGCAAAAAATGTAGTACTAAAAGTGAATTAATTACTATATTATCTATTTTACTATTATTTATGTAATGAGGGCAATACTAATATGTAACTCAAAGCTGCATTTAGTTTCACATCCATTGAATTAATACAGTTTGTTTCTGCTCTGTGTTGATCATGAATCAGCTGATACAGCTAGGTTTTGCTAGTATGGATTAGGTTTGTTTATTCATCTACAGGTCAACTAGGGGCTTTGCTTTAAGCTGTACTTGGCTAGGACATCTTAGCTGGGCAATGTTGATCCACATGCCAGGCAGGCATATCCTTCTTACAGTAATGGAGTTACAAGAAAGGAAGTTTAAACATATAATGCCTCTCAGGCATTCAGCTTGGAATTAGCATAATATTACTTTCTCTTCATTCTGTTAGCCAAAATCCCTCATGTAACAGAACTAAAAATGAAAGGGTGAGAAAATAAGGTAGCCTTTTTATTGGGAATAACTACAAAGTCTCATGACAAAAGACTTTAATACTGGCAGGAATAAAGAAGTAGGGTCAATAATGCATCCCACTACATTCCTCTCTTAATTTTGAAGCACTTAGTTTTTCCCTTAAATTATAGCTGCACATTTCACAAAAGAAAAGCATTGTTTGTTTGTTTGTTTATTTGTTTCCTTTAGAATTAGGTTGGAAATACTGTCACTAAAGACAGTACACAATTAAAATGAGTTTATTAGTGGCACTCTAAAATCATTCTAGCCTTATAAGGTAGCTGTAAGATTTCTATGATGCAATGAAGTGCAAACTTTTTTTGTTTTCCCACAAATAATGAAAAAATACAGAGTGCTTCCTTCCATGACTTTTTGGCAACTCATTTCTCCCTTTAATTGGAAGTTTGGGATTTCTAAGTGTTAGTCTATAAATTTATAATTGCAAACAATTAAAGTCCCAAAGAGTATTAATATATTAATTACTCTGTTGTTCTCTACATTAAGAGGCCAATGTTATTAGTGTATAATTGAAAGTCCCATTTGTTTCTATGTTCATATGTTAACCTGGTCTACCTCTTTGGCTCTGTATTCTCCAAAGAATAGCATCATCTATTGATAGTTGCTTTATGAAATAAAAAAGGTATTCTCTTAAGGTTATAAGAATAGTCAGCTAAATGGAAAATTAAGAAAAGTCCAATTATAAAAACATTGAAATGACTTTATCTTTTTTATATTCAGTATTGTATAGTTATATAATGAATCCAGAGTTGTATCTTTTAAAAGTAAGCCATGGCTCATTATGTGCATTTACATTAACAGATTAATGTCACCATTTCAAAATTTTTATGGAATGCAATGGAATGGAATGGAAAGGAAAAGAAAGGGATAGAACAAATAGAAAGCATCACATTCACTGCACATAGTCATAGTAAGAACTTAAGAAACTTGTCTCAGTTTGTCTGTGTGTGTGTGTGTGTGTGTGGTGTCACATAAATTAATAACCAGTAACATCATGGTGCATATGAAAAATTATCTGGTTCGTCTCTCTTTTTCACACCAGAAAATAAATTGTATGGTTTAAATGAAGTATACGGAAAATGAAATCTTACAGATTTCCTTCATGTTATTTTCCATTAGCATATTTCAATAACTGCAATTCCCCATATGCTTAGTGTTCTAAAGCCTAGCCTTAAATACTTCTTGCTATATAGATAGGCCTTTAGGCCAGTTCTAATACTAGGTACGTATTTGTGTACAAGATATTTGTGGATAGATACTGAAATTTAATCCTGCCAACTTCTTGTCAACGTGCCATATTGAATATTGAGAGCTTGATTCCTCTTCTATCTACATTTCACCTAGTGTATGACAGAGTACAGGGTTTTAGATGGCCACCTGAAAGGCCATCCAGCTTACAGAGTTATATAAAAGATCATTCTCTAGATGATTCATTCAGAGAAACTCTTTGGTGTAATGAAAAGATAACAAGGCTAGGAATTGATGAATCCATTTGCAGATTCCAGATTTGCTCCTTGTGTCTCAATGTACAATGTAGGCAATACTGCACTAATCATAGGATCATCGTGAGACTCAAAACAATCTATGAGAACATCTTTTGTAAATTCTGAAGTACTTATAAATGACTTGAAGATAACATAATTTTGGTATTGAATGTATAATAATAGTAAGCATATTGAAACAGGCTTTGGCTGACTGCAGTGACTGAGAATATCAAGTTTAACAAATAGCCTCCTTTAATATATCACCTTAACAGTGGAGATTTGAGGGCCAGGCCAGATAATGATTAACGCTAGAGGAATAATTCCTTCCAAGGTAATATGGGATATGAGATAGGGACATAAACCAGATTAAGAAATCTGGGACAAGTTTTGCTTAATTGCAATACATACAACATACCCCTTAGTTAGTTTGGCCGACGGGAGAATATTAAATTATTTACACTTCAGAAGCAGTGCTTGATAAGTAATAAACTTTATTTTAAAGATTAGCATGGCAATTTGAAGTAAACAATTCATTTTACTTTGATTTGACCCTTATGTATGAAGCAATATCCTAAATAAAATATCTAGTTTTCGGGAGCCTGGGTGACTCAGTTGGTTAAGGTGATTTCCAGCTCAGGTCATGATCTCACTATTTGTTAGTTCGAGCCTTGCTGTGGGTTCTGCACTGACAGTGTGGACCCTGCTTTGGGTTCACCCTCTCTCCCTCTCTCTGCCCCCTCACCCCCGCTTCTGCTCTTTCTTTCTCTCAAAATAAATAAATAAACTTAAAAAAAAGTCTAGTTTTCTGTTTCTTATGACTAAGGAACTAAAAATATGATATAGTTTATTCATTTTAATTAATTTATGTTAGCCTTAAAATACTTCCTTTGCTTTTATAATTTAAAAAAATGTTTATTTTATTTTGGAGAGAGAGTGTATAACTGGGGGAGGGACAAAGAGCAAGAGCTCAGAGCTTCCCAGGTGCCCCGGTTTTAAAATACTTCCTATATGGGGCGCCTGGGTGGCGCAGTCGGTTAAGCGTCCGACTTCAGCCAGGTCACGATCTCACGGTCCGTGGGTTCGAGCCCCGCGTCGGGCTCTGGGCTGATGGCCCAAAGCCTGGAGCCTGTTTCCGATTCTGTGTCTCCCTCCCCTCTGCCCCTCCCTCGTTCATGCTCTGTCTCGCTCTGTCCCAAAAATAAATAAAAAACGTTGAAAAAAATTTAAAAATAAAATAAAATAAAATAAATACTTCCTATATAATACATCACAATAATCTTGGAAAGGACCTTCCATAACATAGGGGAACTTAGAAAGCCATCTCTCTTTTAGAATTGCACCTGAGTCATAGCTGATAGACTACCAGAGCATGCCCCATAATTCCTTGTACTCCATATCACCACGTGTATTAAAATTTATAGATGACTGGATACTTAAATTAATATCATGCCTCCACTGCTTGCAGTATAAACTCAATTCAAACTAGCAGTTACTATAAAAGTCATTTGAGACTAAATGCTTCAAAGTTGTAATGATATTTAGCATCTGAGCAGAAGGGACTTCTGGCAAGCAACCATAGCTAAGTGTAATTTTGCATTCTCCATACCCCATCCCTACACTATAGTTATATCTCTGGTTAGTGTCCACTGTCCTCTCCTACTTCATCTTGGTTCTCACTTATGTACTACCCTTCAGTACACAACAGAGATTTTGTGATTGAATGATGCTTGATTTCACATATAGACATGGCTTTCATCTTATTTGTAGTTTATCTTTCTTTTCCAGGCACTGAGGAAAGCACTATTTCATTAATATTTCCACTAGACTAAGTAATTATATTATAGATTGCAATCTACTATCTAGATTCAGGGATTGAGTCCAATGTAGGTGAAACTGGAGGTAATTCACTCAGGTAATCTACCAGTAAGTAGGATACCAAATGAATTTTCTTTGCTTTGATGAGTGTCTGCTTTGTGTTTTTGTGTGCGTCATTTTATATATTAGTCCAGAGTTTGAGGGAAGTACAGCATCAAATTTATGGTAACAGCAGTTTTCTTTAAAGCATATCAACAGAGATGAATTGGCAGATTTTTGATTCACCATCTTTTATACAATATTGCCCTCTATGGGAACCTAAAATATTGTAGATTTTAGCAGGATGATAAGTATATTTTTTGACATACTTCTGTGGTCATCACATGCTTCTTTTTCCCATCTTAATTTAATTGCTGTTCTCTTCCTTACTCTCAAAAAGATATAAACAGCCGAGCTGGCAAACAAATTTATCATTTCTTTATTATGAAATGTGTTTACAGTAATTATTTTACTTAATTTGTTACATAACTTGTTTTGCTTCATTTATTTTATTTTATATTACATTCAAGTATTTGTTTTGTTCTTTTAGTAAAATATCTCTATCTTCAGAGTACTGCATCTATTTCCAGTTAGTTTATAATTATTTTATGTATGATAACTCCTATTCAGAAAGAAAAAAACTTGAATTATAGCCCTAAAATAATATGATGCTTATTAAATATAGAAGATAGACAAATCATATTACATGATGGAGAATTTAGAATTGACAATGTCATTCTTTTGAATCTGTAAATACAAAGTAAATTATACATATGTATATATAATATTAACATTTAAGAGAAAAGGAAGATTTTATTCTTACTAAAATATTTTTATTCATGAGTAATATTAGGGAGATTTTAATGACATGGGTTCCAAAATGAAAAACTAATCTGGCCTTTTTTTTAATCTAGGGAAAATTGCTTTTAATGCATCTCTGCATCTTTGTTTTGAAATTAGCTGTTGCTTCAATTCATGGAATATAGAGCTAGTGCAATGGTTGCATTGGAAATACATTTGTATGCAAAATCTTAGTTGCACCCCTTCCCCATTTCCTAACCCTGAGTTGCCCACCTTTGTTCATTCATTCATTCATTCATTCATAAGTTGTTTGTTTTCTTTTTAACGTTTATTTATTATTGAGGAGAGAGAGAGAGAGAGCATGAGCATGGGAGGGGCAGAGAGAGGAGGAGACACAGGATCTGAAGGAGGCTCCAGGCTCTAAACTGTTAGCACAGAGCCTGACGCAGGGCTTGAACTCACAAACCGAGCGAAATCATGACCTGAGCTGAAGTCTGACGCTGAACTGACTGAGCCACCCAGGTGCCTCCATAAGTTTTTTTTTAAGTGTAATATCTATTCTGTGCCATGGTACTGCTCCAAGTATTGAGGATATAAATCTCAAAAGAAAACAAAGTATGATCTCTGTCCCCCTAAAGCAAAGACTTTATTGCAGACATTATAATTGAGACCCAAATTAGTGTATGTCTTATGGTGAGCATAGCATAACATACAGAGTTGTCAAGTCACTATGCTGTACACCTGATACTAATGTAACATTTTGTGTCAACTCTATTTCAATTAAAAAAATAGTGTGTGTCTCTAAGATAATAGTCTCGAAGATAACCACCAATAGTGGTTGTATACCTAACCACTAGTGGGTTACAGAAAGTACTTCTGGTACTTCTAGTGGGTTACAGAAGGTATTTCTCAACACCACCCTCCTAAAATACATGGTTATACTGAAACCAAATGGAAGAAAGACTGAGAGCATCCAGTGAATTATCCTAGAGTGATGATAATTTAGAGTGAGGCATTGGAGCTAACAGGACAGAAACTGATTTACGAAGGCTTGGTGAAACATTAAGATTTCCCATGCTGATCAGAGCATTAGTAGAAGTAGCTCATAAATGAGACGCCTTTCCCCAAAGGACTGTAGCAGACAGAAAACAAATGATATTGGGATACCTAAGATAGAAGGACTTTGCTAACAGATGAAACAAAATACTCTCTATGACTGAAAGGGTTTTTACAAATTTATCATCATGATGCTAGGTTTCTGGTCCACAAGTACATTTTTTTACTTTGAACATTTGGGACTTTAAATCAGAGGATATAAAATGACTGGATTTGTTAGACCTAACTCAAAAGGAAATTATCATTAAAGCACAATAAAAAATTTGGCAAACACATTACAAAGAAAAGAAATAAAGTGAAACTGCCTATTGTTAGATACCCCATTCATACTGAAGCACTTTGTGGTATTTCAAGATTCTTCTCTGATAAGAGACTCCATTGGAGTTGTGGCCTAATTAATATACTTTATAAACTCTAACCACCTTTGTGTAACCTCAAAAAGAGAAATTCACTGAAAATTTCATAGCAGTGATCAGACCATGGTATTTATAAATTTAGTTTCTACTGTCTTTTCTCACCTCACTCAAGGTGTCACTTGTGTGCTACCCTTTCATTACACAACAAAGAATTTTGTGATTCAATGATGTTTTTGGCCAACATCTACTATTTATTAAAAATCATGTTCTTTAGGCAGTTGTCTGCCAAACTGGAATTGGACTATTTAGATTGTTTTCCCTCACTTGGCCCATCTAGCTTTGCATCTTCAAAGGATTTATTTGAAGCATTAGCATGCTTATTTCTCTCTTGCTAAAACAATGCACTATAGTGATACTGGCAAGAAATTCTTTCTTCCAACCTGCGGTTACCATTTTTTCTCACTCAGTAATTTGCTAACAAGAGATCCAGATGTGTAATAAGATAACATTTAGGTCTGTCTGGAGTGTTTGTTACATAAGTAATGCTATATGACACTACTTTCTTTTCACCATGTATATGATTTCTATGAAGCAAAGCTCATTTTATGCTCCTTCTTTCTCACAGGAGTTCTCATCTGAGTAATTACTTGCAGAAGGGTTTCTTCCCCCCCCCTTAAAAAAAAAAACGAAACTTTTTGTATTAGTCACTCATAGCTCAATTAGAGGCTTTTCTCTCTGCAGGCATAAACTTTGAACATAGCAGTTTCTTCTATCATGATTTTCCTTTAAAAAAGAGTTAGTAAGAGCCTTTTTGTGTTAGGTGGGACAACTAGAAAGTGCTTATGAAAGAGAAGGAAAGAAGGAAGGAAGGAAGGAAGGAAGGAAGGAAGGAAGGAAGGAAGGAAAGAAAGAGAAGGAAGGAAAGGAAGGAAGGAAGGAAGGAAGGAAGGAAGGAAGGAAGGAAGGATAGGAAAGAGGACAGGAAAGTGGTACAATGGTAACAGAATTCCTGCATGCATAAACTTTAGTAGCTTAAATTGTAAACTAAATTACTTGTATTATTCAAAGTTGTTCATTTATACAGAATTAAGGAAGTGAAATGAAACTTGGAAAAATGAAATGTATATTTAAAACTATAATATCTTCTATTATAATGTGTACATGCCTGTGAAGGTTTTTTAATAGGAATTGTAAGGTACTTGGGAATATTTCTTTATTATTTTCTTGGTAAATTTATATTTATTTTAGATGCATGCCCTTTAGTAGCAACAACAAAAGTTAATGGTAAAGAAAATAATGAATAAGGAATTTTAGAAGTCTTAAATATGCTGAATTTCTCTGAACTCTATAATATTTTTGTTAGTAGATATAATTACCCTCTGACTTTGTGAAAATGAATTGACTATATATGAGTTTACATTTTCAATAAACACGCTGATTTTGTTTTCTGTTCTTCTGGTGGATAAATGGGCACTGATACATACTTTACACATGCTATGTCCATTTTAAGTGGGTATTATTGAATAATTTTGAAGTTTTCAGTTTAAAATTTCAAAACCATGCATATGATACATTTTTTGAACTTTGAAGGGAACTCAGTTGAAAAAAAGAGACTTTGATAGCAATTGAATTAAAAATGTGAGGAACTTCAAAAGTGTGTTAGTTCAATTCAATTCATTTTAATAAGGATAATTGATGATTGGCATATCTCTGGGCCTATGTCTTAATAGACACCTCGTGAGGTGTCAAAAGAAAAATAATAGAATTCAACTATGAGCAGTTGGGCAAACGCTTTGCATAATGTGTATTGTTACAAGCTAATCGGATACATGCTACATTTGACTTATGTGCAAGGCCCATAAATTGTGAACACAGGTAAAGTGCTTAAAAATCACTTTGAGAAAATAATTTTTCCCTATATTCTCTTGCATAAAAGATTTCCTCCTAGAATCACTCATTTGTTGTTTTCTTCACTCCCTCCACATAATAGATTAGGAAATTGAAAAGTTAATAATTTCATAAATTAAGTGGTTTTTAATCACTAGAAAATATAATATACAAAGAAAATTATGAGAAAACTATTCAATGTACTTTGGGGATTATTTTATTTTTATTGTTTAATATGAGTAGTGAGAATGTTTCCAACTTCGCTTAGGAGTGGGAAAGAAAGCAATATGTGGTTGGTTTCCATTATTTTTACATATGTATATCTGGTGGGTCCCTCTGGCCCCAAGACTTAGTTTGTTTATGAATAAATTATGAGAAAAGGACAGTATACTTTTTCTTTCCCTACCATTTTTTGAAATCAGAATCTCAGATATTTTTGTTTTTAACAGATATTTAAAGTATTTTATGCTAGAGTTTTATGTTAAGAATATCTTCCATTAATATTACATATAATGCTTTTACGTTGTCAAAATGCTTTCACTTTATTATTCTATTCACTTCAAATAATAATGTATTTCTTTAACTAACAAACATTGTTTATGGAATAATACTGGAGAAAAAACTGATCAACTAGTTTCACTTGTAATCAAAAACCAAGTATGGTTATCACCAGTGTTAAGGATATAAATCTATTCCATGCTTTAATGCCATGGTTTTGTGATCAGAATAACTGTGTCATCATTTAGATGCAATAACTGAAATTACTGTAATAAAGTAGGATTCTTTATTGAGTTATGAAGTAGATATATGTTAATAGGATAAAGAACTCTTGAGTATTTTAAAAAGTTTTCCTTTCATTGTTGTATAGCTGAAACAAGAATGATGACCAAACTTAAATAAACAAAAAGGCATTATTAGTATAAGAAGCTACATAAAATGGAAAATCTTCAATCAGCTTTTTAATTTATTTTATTTTGTTTCTCAGCCGTTGGTGTTTGGCATAGTTCATTAGTGTTCTACTAATAATTATTAAGACATCACTGGAATATTTAACTGCAATATATCCATTTGAATTTTGGTATATATCACTATGGAAATTCTGATTTGATTTTCCAATGCACCTTCTCATTCCAAAGATTCTTAAAAGGGAGAAGTAGTTCCTGAACTCTTCTTTGAGGAATTTTAAAATATAAAATTTTCCCTTATTATACTTCCAGCCTGTACGTCTGAAAAAAATTACTGTCACATGATCTACTAGTGATGGTCTTTGTACATTATTAAAAAACTGGTAGATATTCTTTTAAATTTGCTTGAATTTTTTTCCAATCTTCTGTCTAGCATATGTGTACAACCACCTGACCCTCAAAACCTTGTGCAGTATAATAACACTAGAAGCACTGGGTGCATTAATATTATTCATCCAGAAGACCACATCATCAATAAATGCTGTGTTTTTGAGGGACACCTTCTCTCCCACCAACCTGCAACATACTGAGCATACCTAAAGGGTCAATGATACTGCTTCAGTATTGCAAGTAGAACTCTTTATAATAAACACACACATATGAACCAAAAGGGTTCTTTGGGTTTGAGGAAAGTTTGCAGCTCTGTTCTCTAACCGATGAGGGATTTGGGCTGAATTGAATTAGCACATTTTATTCCACTAATTTAAATGGTGGAGATTAAAAGAAGGTACCAAAGCAAGAAGAGCCTCAGGAATCATGCAGCTTAAAATAAAGAAATGCACTTGAAAGTGCTTCGCTTTTATCATGTATGTATTTGAATGAAGTTCAAAAACTTTACATAAAACAAATAAATGTAATTGATGTTTCTGAGTTAATATGAGTTAGAACAAAGGGCAGGTAATCTTCATCTTATATTGGCCAAGTAGAAAAATGAGACATGGAGACGATTTTTTGTTCATGCTGGGAATAGAAAAGAACCTTTACATGACAATCCAGTAATTTACCTAAACTAATGAAATAATCTATACAACACACACAGACACGCAGACGCAGACACACACACACACACACACACACACACACACACGACTACTCCTTTTTACCATTTGTTATGGTCTAAAACATTATTATTAAATTTTAAGAGTATATAGCTCACTACTATTTTTCTAAGTGTCCTACTGCTCATCATTAGCTTTTATTGAATTGATAATTCATGTGCTTGACTGGCACACATTTACCACAGAAGACCCTGCCTTGAACTTTTCATTTTTACCCAATAGATTCTTTTGGTCCAGTGTCATGGCTGCAAAGTGGAATTCTACTCTCGAGTTTCATAGGAAATTGTCCAACTGTACAATGAAAGATTATGCAAATCCTCAAGGAGCATCTAATCAATCACCTCGGTGTGAGAGGAATGCAGCTGATCGCTGAATTAGCTTCTGTTGGAACGTATTCATGTGTAACATCCCACTGACCGCGTGACAGCACAACAGCTCCAGGTCCTTGAAAGTCTTGAGGATGATTAGCTGAAGGAATTGGCGGTTTCTGCCAATCATAATCCGGCAGGGCTGCCTTTATAGTTCTGGAGATGCGAGAGAAAGAGGGAGGGAGGGAAAGACCGACTACAGCTAAGCAAGAAGCACAGCAGCAGTAGCAACAGCGGAGCAGGAGCAGCTGGTATTCCGGTGATTAAATAGTTCTCATAGCCTTTTTGCTGTACTCGGTCCGCTCCCTGGTGTAATTCTCGTGTCCAAGGAGGAAGCTGCATTTTAACGGTGTGCTGAACAGAGGTTTGAATCATTCCAGCTGGCTGCTTGTTTTGAAAAGGACAGTGTGTGTATAAATAAAAAGACACTCTGCTGGAAGAGTTCAGATACTAGGATTGGAACTAAAAAAGCGCTCTCGGAATATTGTTGAGGCAGATTATATGAACTGAAAGCTCCTTCTAATTAACCTGGAGCCAAGTGAATCTGAATGCTGGATATCTCACTTTCTAACTCGGGATAAATTCAAGTTAGGATAAGAAAAAAATTGAAATGCTTCTCTAGGTAAGTTACTGCTTAATTTGCTGAAACTGAGGTGTGTTCAATAAATGAATATATGTTGCTTAGCAATGTAAACAAGTGGAACACAATAAAGTTTTATTTATGAAAGATTTATGTAGAAAGAGACATTAGTTTTAGACCAAATTCACTCTTTTCAGCATGTGTGTGCTTATCTGTCATTACTGTTGTAGAAGTTATATTTGCACTATAAATGGAAAATACAGTCCTGCCTAAAAAAGGAGATAGAACCTGAAATATTTTAAACTGTTGTCAGAACATTTGCAGAAGAAACAACTCACTTGATAACAATTTTAGGCTTTCATACTGAAAATGCCCATTTTACAAACTCAAATACAAAGTGTGTGGTTATAAATGTTTCCCTGAAAAGTGTTACTGATAACATGGCAATCAAATTGCTCAAGATGGGAACTCCTCTCTTTGGGACCTGAGGTTTATAGGCATGCTCTGTTCTAATGGTCTGCTTTAGAAAAACAACTGTCACAGACATTTGAAATTGTAGGATACAGTCATAAATTGCTTTTAAAGAAATAGATGGTTTCCTACTAGGTCCTATTAGGAAGGAAAAATAAATTCTTTGAACACTATATGTCATATGCCATAAGCATAGATTCCCTGGAGAACAAAAACAGCTTTATGCTATACCTGTAAATACCTCCAAATTCCTCATGCACAGAATAAGTTGGAAAATAAGAAATAATATTTAAATATGGTTTTACTTATCCCTTCCAATATTTCTGTTAGAGAAAGTCAAATAAAAAAGAAACCTTAAACCTATATTTTCTTTATAATTTGTCCTGATTAATAAGATACTGTATTTTTCAGATATATCATCATGATATTTTCAAGTAATGATACAGTTTATTATGATAGGTTATGCTTACTGTGAGTTCTAACAAAGCTCTGAAAAAGTTGCAATAGTTTATACTTTATTATGTCTTTTTCAAACTCACCTTTTCTTGATTTCATGATGTCTTCTATCAGAATATATTTCATCAACTCAAGATCATAAATGTTTAAAGTAAATTGCATACAAAGTTATTGATTATTGTCTTAATAATTTTAGTAATTCACTTTCTCCTCAACTTGATGGTTCAAATACTGTGAGCTTCTTGCCACAAAAGGGTATGAATGAAGACAAAAGTTACTGTAATTCGTTGAATTTCTCCAAAACTAGAAGACAATTATTTCTTCCCCCATAGATTCAAAAGACTTTTATTTATATCAAAATAATAGTTTTAATTTCTTCTATTAAAAATGTTAGCTATTTCCAGATGCCAAGTTGGTGCTATGTTGGTCATGTTTTTTTTTCATGAAGCAAATGTATGTAGAGAATATAAAGTCTAAACAGTTTATACCTTCAACTGGAATTCACCGAAAAAAAAAAAGTGATTAATAAGGAAATATAGTTTCTACTCAACATTTATCTCAATATAAAAATGAGTATTTAATACCATTTAGCATCTGTTTTGACATTTTTATAATAACAAATCCTGTGAATATTTATCTTATCATGATTAATATCACATAGTATGTACATTGATAGAAGTCTCATGATAAGCTAAGAGATTTTTAGAAATTGAACATTAAACAGAATGTCTTTTTTTTACTGCATCTTAATGACAATTGGTCATAACTAAGAGTGATGCTTAGAAAAATTTTTTGAAAAAATTATAATGTGTATGACTTAATAATTATAACATGAAAATCACCTTTAGAGAGAAAATATAGATGTAGTTTACAAACCCACGCATCATTCTTAAACTAAAAAAGGCAACTAACTGGAATTTAAATAAAAACATTTAAAAAAGCCAAAAACTTCATAAGGATTTTAATATGTTTTCTTTTCAATAAACTTGCAAACTTACATAAATTGCATTTTGTTTTCTGCCGCCTGAGGTTATTATCTAAGAAATTTGCCTATTTAAATGATTTCCTTAAATACCAAAATGAAGTAAGTGGAGACTACTTTATACATAATTATTTCAAATCATAATTTGGAATTTGTATATTTGATAACCAAAATAGAATTACATGTCTACATATGTATTTACCCCAAAAAAGGACCATCTTTTGTGTTTTATCTGAGTATTAACACTGTTATACTTATTCTCCTTTCCAAAAAATCATTCTATAATCAGATTTAAAATAGTTAGTTTCTTAGTTCAAGTCTCAAGGCTAATCTTACTTCTAAAAGATGCTAAAAAATATTTCTGAACCAGTATATAATATTTGCCCTCAATAGTCTAGTTGTTTGTATATACCCTTGCACATTCTGTTTGAGTGGGAAAAGTGCCATTGAGAATAAAATCAAAAGATCAAGCTTTCTGTGCTTCCTTGAGTAACAACTACTCAGGGAGAAGAACAGAGAAGCATTTAGCATGCTTTGGTTCAAACTAGAAGATTCTAGCTGGTGCCTGCCTCCCCAGATTAGAAAGCAGCTGGGGAAACTTATAAATAAAAGCTCGAGTATCAGCCCTGGCTGGAAGCCAAGACAGAGAAGCTGTGCACCCAGAAGGCTAATTCTTTCTGGGCTGAAATTCATTGATAATTCATTCTGTTTAAAGTCTAACCTGAAGTGTAACTTTTTTCTCTTGTACAAACTATAGGATATTAAAGAACAAATATGCTTTTTTGACTAGACTAAAATTTTAAAGTAACAAAGTTTACTTCTTTATAAAGTTTGCTCTAATGAAAAATGTAATAAACCTAGCAGAAGCTCCTATAAAATACAGTTTATACCTAAGAGCAGAAAGGAAATAAAATGAGATACATATCTTAGTAATGGCAGAGTGATCAGAGATGCCACATATGGATATATGTCCAAAGGAAGAAGTGGGAGTATTTATGAAAGTAACTGACTTAGTAAAATTCACAATAGAAGGTGACGTACTAAAACTGTTGTAGTATACACCTTGTGAAGCTAGACAACAAAAAAGAAAGTTAACTCTCAGCCATCATGTACTCCAAATAACTAGGGAAGGGGGAAACCATGTTGTCTGTAGATTTATTTTAAGTTTATGAAGTGAGAGAAATGGGTCAGGTGTCAGACATAATGCTACTGCCTTTAGCCATCATTGGATAACATTTAGCCAATGTTTTCTTTAACACTTCAGGAAACTTTCAGCTATGCTGTTACAGAGAGTGTTAAATGCACTCTTTTTTAAGTTATTTTCAGTAAGCCTCAGAAGGTAGAGGTGTCAATTACAATGGAGAACTTTTATAAATACAGTCTTATTTCCAAGTTTCCTTTATCTCAATTTTCTAAGGAATGCTATCACAACCTGGGGTTGATAAACCTAAAGTTTCTTTTAGAATAATATTGAATTGTTGACAGATTGTCCCAAAGGCCAAAATAGTCTGAAAATGAAACCCAAACACATCAATGGCTTTGTACATTTCAAAACAAATAGATATTTTTTTAAAATGTGAATACTGGGGCATTCAGCTGGCCCATTTGGTGGACATGCGACTCTTGATCTTGGGGTTGTAAATTTGAGCCCCACGTTGGGTGTAGAAATTACTTAAAAATAAAATCATAAAAAAAAATGTGAATAGTAACTTACTCTCCTTTTCTACAGATGAAAATGTTTTCCTGTCTAACTTGATGTATTTATTTCCTTTACCTTCTTATAATTTGTTTATATTTATGATTACCCATATAATTCAGGCCATGAAAAAAATTATAACAAAGCAACCTGAATATGACAAACTAAGTATTACCTTTCAAGTGACTCATTAAGGAAATTTGCATATATAGACTACTTTACAAGTATTTTTTCAAGAGATATACTTAAAGTGGGGCCCCTGGGTGGCTCATTCGTTCAAGCATTCGACTTTGGCTCAGGTCATGATCTAATGATTCATGGGTTCAAGCCCAGTGTTGGCCTCTGTGCTGACAGCTCAAAGCCCGAAGCCTGTTTCAGATTCTGTATCTCCCTTTCTGTCTGCCCCTCTCCCACTCTCTCTCTCTCTCTCTCTCTCTCTCTCTCAAAAATAAATAAACATTAAAAAAAAGAGATATACTTAAGGATACTTCATTAATACTGAATGGCAATCATGATTAATTAAGTAGTATTAAGGAAATATGTGAGAAGAAAATGAAGGTTAAAAAGACTATGTTTGAATGCTTGAGAACTTGATTTGATGATGGAATGAGGGTATTTTAGAAAACAAAAGTGATAACTCCATTTAAATTGCCAAATTAAGACTTCTGTACCAAACTCAATTTACACTTCTAAGAAATTATTGAAAAAAAATAATTTGAAATACTTGAAAAGTTCAATAAAAGAGTCAACTTTTAGTAAGTCAACACACGCACACACATACACATGCACCACACACGTGCATAAACACTTCTTTTTCCTTCCAAGTTAAAAGCCCCCTTTTCAGACTTCTGTATCAGATGAACTTGTGTTGTGCTTTATTTAAAATATTAACTTCCTCATTAAAAGTCTTTAATGAAATTTATCTTCAATCATAACCTTGTGGAAGTGGAAAGTTAACTGGCCAAATTTCAGTATGTTCAAGCAAAAATAAACGTAGATCTACTTCCTTAATTGCTATGCACTTGATCCTTTCTTCTTTTCTTTCTTTTTCTCCTTTTTCCTTCTTTTTTCCCTTTCCTTCCTCTCTCTTTCCTTTTCTTCCTTTCTTCTTTCTCTTCATTCTCTCCTCCCTCCCTTTTCCTTACTTATTTCCCTTCATCCTACCTTCTGTGTATCCTTCCTTCCATCCTTCCTCCCTCTCTTTCCTTCCTCCCTTTATGTTTTCCTTACCTCATCTCTGCGATTCTTTTCTCTCTTCATTTTTGTCACATAGCCTAAATGCTGTTTTGCAACGTCCAGGAGCAAACCACTCACGTTTAACATGGCAGTAATTATTTATCTAATGGCCTGGTTTGAACATGGGAGGTGTGTGGGGAAAAATGCATAAGAAAAGTAGGGAAAATATACTGAACAATAAAAAAAGGTAAGATGGGATGGGAAATTCATGTCAAAGAAGTAGTGATGTCAACCTGAAAATATTGGCTGTTTTCCCCCTGAGAATTTCCATTTAATTTACTAAATTCTTTAAGTATAGTCCTTTTGCTCCCTTTCCATATAGTTCCCTTTCATTGGCAGTGGAGTCTTTTTCATGCGGCAAATGCAACTTAGTGGCAAAAGTAAAACAATAATAAATGTAAATAATCCTTATACTGATATTTTAAATCCCCATAAATCATTTTTATATTTAGTAGTTTAAACATAGCATTCATATGCAGCCCAAAGGCTGACTGCTCTCCTAATGGAAGAAAGACAGAGAAGGGAAAGCTATTTTGCACATTAACATGCTTTGGCTTGACTCCATTCCTGAATCAGAAATTCAATTGTAGACTGCTGATCCACAGAATTTGTCATATTTCATCAGACATCTCAAAAGAGTTCTTCTCGAGGTACTGAATAGTCTTTAACACCTACGTAAAATCATTTAAACCTCAGAAATAAATATAGCTACACTAAGAATTAATACAAGGAAAGGAAACAGATGCAGAGATGCATATGCTCTTGTGAACATGTATAAAAGTTCTAATTCTATTTATTACAGTGCAAATAATGAGAATTAAAATTTAAATTTTTTCCTAGTCTTTCTCTAATAGTTATGTAAATCCAACTGAGATTTCACATACTATAATAAGTAAAATAAAACACAGGCAATCATTTAAAAATTTCACTTAGTAATTCAGGTATTGTGGTTCCTGATATCTCAGCCTGTGAAGCTGCTTTCTTTGGAGTAAGGCATTTCCTTAATAACCACTAAAATCATTCTCAGTTGGTCAATAGAGGTTGAACTCAATTTTGTACTTAAGTTAGTCTATGTTTCCATCTGGACGTATCTTTCACCTTAAACAGAGAAAATACCTTTTCATCTTTGTTCAATAATGTTTTGTAATGATAATGATAATATTATTAGCCATTATTTTTAGTATGCACCAGACACCATTCAAGCTCTCAGGAGGCTTATTTTCAGGGGAGGGGGTTGGGGGAAGGGAACAAGCAATAAACAAATAAAGATGCTGTGATAGAGCTATAAGTACTGTGAAGATGAATTAATCAAGGTAGTGAGTTAAAGGGTGTTAGTGAAAGCCAGAGAGCTGGTCAGTAAATACTTTTCTGACAAACTGACACTCGGAAAACCTATTTAAAAGTTTCATACAAATTGATACCATTGCTTCAGTCTTATAGAAAAATGTGATGAGGAACAGCAACTTTCTGTAATATGCTAGCTGACAAGCTGAATTTTTATTCTACCAATTGACTATTATCTTCAATTCCGGGAAATTGTTCAGTAGAGTTTAGGATATGGCACACTGTTTAGTTTTACTTTCTCTGGAAAATAGACCATTAGTTTTAGAACATGTAATTCTTAACTTTCCTTCTACTCTTTACAGTCCTAAGGTATTTAAAATGTAATATGTGAGTAAATTGTCTCAAATTATTGTATTTCTCCCTACAGCTTGAAAGTTTATGTTATTATTGAAACTTCCACAGCAGAAGAGCTAATCCCCTGCCTCATTCTCATAGATCGGTGGGTGTAAGAGCCAATATTCCGAAAGATCACTCTGTTGGCTGGAACAATGAACTTATAATGAAATATAGAGGGATAAGTGTAATTATTTAATTTAAAAAATTCACCAACTACAAAAGTCCTTCAAACTCAACAAGAACCAAAAATTTGATAGGGCTAATACAATGCTAATGCAAACTTAAAATGGATTAATGAAATCATAGTACCCACGTCAAGGAAACAATGATCAGTAATCTTACTTAGCAGAGGTCTAACATCATGTGGCCTATTTGCCAACCTCAGGTTCCTGCCATCTCATATTAGGAGGAGTCTTCTCTGACCTTCTTTTCCCTTCGTCTTATTACAGTACCTATTACCTGAAGGTGTAAGTACTGTATATGTATCAGTGCCCCCAGTTAACAAAATATTTTGATGGCAGGAATGCTTAGGGAGTTCTTGACCTATAGGCAAATAGCAAGCATTTGATAAATGTAAAATGTGAGACATGTTTTATGAGCAACAGTTGAAGAAACAATATTAAAAAACAAAAGATTGTTTAATAACAGTATAATTACCTATATATGTTGCAGAATTTTTTAATGAAAAGGTAATTTGTTTTATATGATACCAGTGGCCTAACATAGGAAAGATATTGGGAGGTTTCTATGCAAAATGAGGAAGAACAATAACATTAAAAAAATCACTGAGATTCCAGTCAAAGCAATCACCACAGGTTAGAGTGCTACTTATCCAGAAGACATCTGTGGAAGGTATTTCTACCTTGAGTAGGAAAAGGTCACCAAGGTTTCTTATGTTTCTCATTGTGTAATTATAAATAGGAGTGTAGGTGAAGATTTTACAATGGTCATGCTGCCCACCAAAAACAAGCTCTAGCAGTTGGTTAGAAAACTGGTTAACAAATTTCAAGTAAATAATGATTGAGTAATATTACGTAGCAGGAATGTATTACAGAGGGCATTCTCTAGAATGTAAAAGCAACTTTCCACAAAAGGGTAATTTTACAAGGTATATAATCTGTTGAAGATAATAAAATAATAAATAAGTGTCAGATTGATTTTTAAAACTTTAAACCTATTGGTTTTGCTACTCCTTTGAGACAATCCAAGAAAGAAAATTTGTGAAGATTAGATGCATGAGAAAGAAAGATACTTCTAGCTTCTATAAACTTCTAAATAAAGAATATAGAGATGGTTTGGCTGAGTTGTGAAATGTAAGCCTTGCAAGAGAAGAGTTGCAATCACGTAAACAAATGTGAATTGATTTAAAGATGTCATAGCATTACGACATAATAGAAGGCAGAGGTAATGTTGAATTCCACCAAAGCTGGATTCTAATTCTAGCTTTGCCCTCGTGTAATATAACCTTGAAAAATCTTATTAACTCTTCTGTGCCTCTGATTCATGATCTGTGAATGGAGGTAATAATACCTACTTCATAGAATTGCTGGAAAAGCTAAATGTGATAATAAATATAAAGTTCCTATTACAAAGTTGGAAACATGAGAGGTGTTAATTTAATGGAATTAAGTATTAATTACATGCATCAGTACTCTGACTTTGGCCTGCAAGGTAACATTTTGCACCGATTTAAAGCATCCCTGAATGATGAGTATTGACTATTTCCAATCCCCTTCACTTAAAAGTAATGACCTAAATCACCTTTTTGCACTATCTCTACTGTCTTTTTATTATACATTTGAATATTAATAGTATTAAATGTAACTAAAGGATCAAACATCATTGACTGACATTTCAGTCTGATTCATCATAGTTCAAAATTAATGACTTCAGGTATCTTAAGGAAAACAGACTATAAACCAGAGGAAAATATTGTCAGAAACAAGTGCTAAGTAGTTTATCTTCATTTTCTGGCATGCTGGTGTAAGGAAAAATGTGGGATTAGAAGACAAGAAGGCAAAGAAAGGTTCAGAAACTGAAACTAGAGACAACTAAAACGAATACAAATGTTTGTTTCCAATTTTATCTAGTAAAACACTAAAAAAGTATTTCATGTGACGTCTATATTGACACATTTTCTAGAATTATCACAAAGGTTACTTACGAATCTTTTAAAAGAAACATTCTTTTAGGCAATGAACCAAAATAGTTCACTTAGGAAGCGTCTTTGGTATAAAATACTGGGGGTTATAAAATGTAAAACATTTTGTGGATCTTCTAAATATCTTTGGGGGAAAAAAGAATGAGGAAAATGAAAAAAAATGGTTTTGTTTTACATGTGGAAACCATGCAAACATGTAGAAACTATATTGCTACAGAATTTTACCCAATTATTTACTTCAAGTGTATTGATCAGTTTTCTAACCTAATGCTTGTATAGGATTTAGATGGGCAGAATGTTCATTCTAGAGGTTTCTCCACACCTCTTGTAGTCACACAATGAGAACACAGGATAGCTTGGTAACTACCATCTCACTCCCATTCACAGCAAGAATTGTTTCCACAGAAGCCTCTGGACAATAGATTTAACTCCTCTAAATTACTAATGTTAACTCAGACTGGGAGTAAAAAGATACAAAATTATATTTTAAGTTTTGCCATAAATGTGTTGGTGTCTCTTAAATTGACATTCAAGTTTCCATATGTAAAACTGGACAACTCCTCCTATTCTTTTTTCCCAAAGGTATTTTAAATATCAACAAAATATTTTACATTTCACAATCTCCCAGTATTTTCTGCCACATAGGCTTGCTACAAAGTGAATTATTTTGGTACAGTGCCTACCATCATTTTAAAGCATTTGTAAGTAACGTTTGTAGTAATTCTGCATTCCAGTCATCAAGTATTAAAATAGGAGCATCTCAAGAAACATTGCCTCTGACAAGTAGCAGAATGCTTGAAATCACTCCAAGTCTCTTCCTATAAGTTTTTATTATGTTTTTCCCCCAAAACTTTCAGAACTGTGTATCCTGGATTAGTTTTGAGTGGGAGGAGGAAATTCTATATGGGATATATTTACATGTGACCACCCATGTTATTTCTGATTTATGGCCAAACTGATGTTTTATTCTGCAGTATCTAAAAGTTAAAATAACATAAAATATGAAGCAATTGGATAAGAAAAATAGGCACAGATTATCAGTGAAATTGAATGGAGCATGTATCCCTTTGGTAAAGAATTATCTGACTGTTTTGTGCATGTAAAACCGTAAATGCTCTGAAATAAGAGAAATGTGTAAAAGATGGAAATAGTAGCTAAAAGATTTATAAAATCTACAGTTAGGAAATAAATAATCAAAAGAAAAATGATCAGGATTTCCATTTCAGTAGAGTTCTTTAGAAGTCTTGTGCATGGCAATGAAATTCTACTTCTTAATATTTAGGGTACCAATGCAGAACAGTGGCAATAGGGGAGATTAGAATCAATCAGAAAATGTGGGTTCACTGGGGTGCCAGGATGGCTCAGTTTGGTAAGCATCTAACTCTTGATTTCAGCTCAGATCATGATCTCATGGTTGTGAGATCTAGCCCTGTATGGGGCTCCATGCTGGTCATGGGGTCTGCTTGAGAGTCTCTCTCGCCCTCTCCCTCTATTTCTCCTCCCCTTAAAAAAATGTGGGTTCACATTAGCTGTGTGATACTGGACAAATTTGACTTATACGCATTAAATTCTCCATTAGTTCATTCATTGAATAGAGTCCATATGAAAAGAGTTTATTTTTTATAACAAGAAGCTCAAAGTCAGTAGTATATAAGTTTACACAGGTAATATCCTGATAGATAAAATAATGGAAAAACAATCCTCACTAAAACTTCCTATAAACTACATAATAGACAGCAGTTATACTGCCCCAAACCAATCTAATTTTCTTCAGGCATTTATGTATTGACTTGACTACATTGGGAGTCTCTAGATAAGAAAGTCGGTGGTATAGAAATGATTGATGACATAAATGATGAGAAATGATTGATGAGATAAATGAATTTTAAGACACAGTAATCTTTTGTTACTTCTAATGCAGGCAAATTCTATTGATAGTGATCAAGTGATAGCTTGCCTAAATTAAGTAAGAGAATAATTAAAATATTAAAAGTATACCTTCTAAGAAATGCTAGGCATTAATATAACTTATGAATATAAGTGTAGTACTATTAGTAACTCATTATATTTGGAGACATTTAATATAATTTTTATAATTTATAGTTTAATAGATTCCTTTCTGATTTCTTGAAGTTAAACTTCAATGTTAAATATTAGGCAAAATTATTTTCTTTCTCTGTTACTAGTAGTAGCTCAAGAAGTACATTTCTACATTGTGGTTTCATTCATTCATCTCTATATATTACATAGACATAAGATATGAGGACTGTAAGAATATGAGGGCTAAGTGAGCATTTTATGTTTCATGGATAACTGCTTCCATGATTTTCTGCTGATGCATTTAATAAGGATGCCAATCAATACTAAATATAATCATGTTTTTTAAAAAATGATTATTGAACTAAACCAAAGGAATTATCAGTTGATAGCAGTCATTTTATTGCTGCTGGCTATAATTTGATTTCACTAAAATGTATAGAGAAAAGCACAGAAAATGAACATTCCATTAGGATTCTAAGGGCAAAATTAGTCATCACTTCCCTGCCTGGTCCTGGATCTTGGTTTTCTCCTCTCTTTCAAATCTCTCTTTCCTCCTCAAAATCCAAATACCTCATTTATCAGTGATTAAAATAACCCTAACCCTAAACCTTCTCTAAGTACTTTCCTAATGACTTCAGTCCACAGGACTCATTCCTTTTCTAAAATCTCACAGCATATCCTTAGAGTTCTTTCTTGCTAATAAGCATATGAACTCTTTAACTGTTTTCTTTTTGTTTGTTGTTTGTTTTTTACTTGCAGGTATTCTCAATTCTTTCATCACCTACTTCATTCTCAACTCACTTTTACTTGAGTTCATTATACCACTGGGCGTTTGCTACGGTCACCAAACCAAGGTCAATTTTCAGTTGTATTTCTTGAATTAAAAATAGCATTCAGTTCTTGCTCAGAAAAATTTGTTTCCCTTTGCTTGTAGCTTCCATGGCTCTCTCCCACTAACCACTCTTTATGCAGTTTAAGGGTTTTAATGATGTACTTCTATCATTTTATGGTACACACTGTTTCTTATCTTTCTCACTTGATATCCTAGCTTTTCCTACTCCGTAGCTTACAATTCCAGCACAGACCTTAAATTCCACTCCAATACATTTGGCAGCCTAGGGGACATTCCTTTTGAATATCTCACAGACATTTCAAAAATAATATATTACATTCTACTCGTTTTGTCTTCCCACATCTCCTCTACCATATACATTTGTACTTTCCCTGTTTTTGTACTTACTATGCTTTTTACTCAAATGTGTCACAGAATAGATGTTCACTGTTTTTGAAGAGCAGAAGTAGTGTTTGTCAGGTGGATAGTCCATCTGGCACTATTAGATAAGCATTCAAAAAATATTGAATGAATTACTGAAAGCCTGATGTGTTTGAGTAGTTTTTACCCCTCTAGATCCATTCAATCACCAAATTGTAACACTTCTGTTTCTTATGTGGCAGGATAAACATAATTCATAGGAGAGCATTCACAACTTTGTCCTTCTAACAAACAGTATAAAACACTCATAGTTTCCATTTCCCCCTTAAAGAAAAGGATACCTTACTTTTTGAGTGTGAAGGGATTAAGGAGGTGAGAGAAGAAAAAGGACTGAAGCAGGTGGCAGAAATAAAATTTTGTTATATGAAGATTTCCACAGTAGCTTTGGGGTACGGGGGAAATGGAGAGTAGAGAAACTGACATTTTAGAAATGCCATTTTGTTTTATGAATTGTAACTCTTTAATGTTGTTTAGAAAATGTGAGTAAATAAAATTCCTTTCAAATTAATTATTGTGGCTCCTATATTGTGCTTCTTAAATATTCCAACAGTGATACCCGGGGGGGGGGGGGGCTACACAATTAAGGAGCTAGAAAGTTATACATAAACATTTTGAAACTTGTTTTACTTTAAAAATTTTGACCTTACACTTTACAGCAGTTTTAGGTATGCCCACACGTGCATAAACACATGCTAGCCTCCTCCACCACCAACATTCCTTACAATTGGTGAACCTACATTGGCATGTCGTTATTACCCAAAGTCCATAGTTTACATTAGGGTTTACTCTTGGTGTTGTACATTTTCTGTAGTTTGACAAAGATATCCACTGTTACAGTATCATATGGGATAGTTTTACTCCCCTAAAGATTCTCTGTGCTCCACCTATTCATCCCTCCCCACCATCTCCCAAACCCCTGACAACTACTGGCCTTTTTACTGAGTCTATAGTTTTGCCTTTCCAGATGTTATGTACTTGGAATTATACAGTATACAGTCATTTCAGATTGGCTTCTTTCATTTGGTTATATGCATTTTTTATTTCTTCATATATATTTGTGGTTGATAGCTCTTGTCTTTTAGCAGTAAATAATATTCTATTTTACACATGTACCAAAATTTATCCATTTACTTACTGAAGGACATCTTGGTTGTTTCCAAGTTTTGGCAACTATGAATAAAGATGCCATAAACAGCAGTGTGTAGGTATTTGTGTGTCCATAAAATTTAAACTCTTTCGGGCAAATAACAAGGAACTTAATTGCTGGATTGTATGTTCAGCTTTGTAAGAAACTGTCAAAGTATATTTCAAAGTAGCTATACCATTTTGCATTGCCACCAGCAATGAGTAAGAGTTCGTTTTGCTCCACGTCTTTCCCAGCATTTCTTATTTTCACTGCTCTGGATTTTCGCTATTCTAATACATGTGTAATGGTAGCCTATGTTATTTTAATTTGAAATTCCCTAATGACATATGATGAGGAGTATCTTTTTACTGCTTATTTGTCATCTGTATATATTCTTTCATGAGGTATCTGTTCAAGTCTTGGGCTCACTTTTTAATCAGGTTATTCATTTCCTTATTGCTGAGTTTCAACAATTCTTTATATATTTCGATAATTGTCCTTTATCAGATATGTCTGTTGCATGTATTTTCTTTTGTAGCTTGTCTCTTTATTCTTTTAACATGTCTTTCCTGGAGATTTTGTTTTATTTTAGTTTAATTTTAATTTTAATGAAGTCCAAATGATTTTTCTTTCATGGATTGTACCTTTCTTGTATCTAAAAAGTCATCACCAAAGCCAAAATCATCTAGATCTTCTCCTGTTATCTTCCAGGAGTTTTATAGTTTTTTGTTTGTTTGTTTGTTTTACATTTGTGATTCATTTTTATTTTTAGGAGTGTAAGGTCTGTGTATAGATTTTTTTTATATGAACTATCTTTATTAAATTGACTTTGCCACTTTGTCAAAGATCAGTTGACTGTCCTTTGAGATTTATTTCTGTGTTCTCTATTCTGTTCCATTGATCTATTTGTATATTCTTTTGCCAGTACCACACTGTCTTGGCTTTTGTAGCTTAATAGTAAAATGTAAAGTTTTTGATGTTAGTCTTCCTTTGTTCTCCTTCAGTATTATGTTGGCTATTTTGAATTTTGCTCTCCATATAAACTTTGCTTAACCTATTTCTACTTTCTTAAGTCTTCATCTGAACTACTGTAATAAATTCTTAACTGGTCTTCTGTCTCATGGCTCCAATCTGTGTCTTATACTCTCAAAACAAACAAACAAACAAACTTTCTAAAAGACAGCATTTACCATGCGAGTCTTGGAATTAAAGTATTTCAATAGATTCCAATATTTAAGTAAATTTAAAATCCTTATCATTTTTATAAGACCTTTTTATTTTCTGATACCTGTCTTTTCAATTCAGTTACCTGCTGCTCTCTTTTTTTAATGTTTATTTATATATTTTTGAGAGAGATAAAGAGAAATAGTAGGGGAGGGGCAGAGAGAGAAGGAGACAGAGAATCCCAAGAAGGCTTTGCACTGTCAGATCAGAGCCTGACATGGGGCTCGAACTCAACAACCATGAGATCATGACCTGAGATGAAATCAAGAGTCGCCACTTAACCAACTGAATCACCAAGATGTACCTCCTGCCACTCTCTTTTAAAAGTGTGACATAGACATTGAGAATAGAAATGAAAACAATAGAATAAAATCTCTGATTCAAATGCTAACTTCCAGTGAAACTGATAGATAAGAAAAAATATGATTTACATAGTATAATAGATTGTTAAAATCACACACACACACACACACACACACACACAAGGAGTTAGGAAGTGCTGGCAGAGAGCTTGCAATTTTGCACTGGGAGGTCAGAAGAGGATATACTGAAATATTACATTTAAGGAGAACATAAAGAAATGACATTATATGCTATGTTTGTATCTGGACAAGTATTTAAAACAGAGGAAACAGCAAGTGCAAAAGGCCCAAAGTAGCTATCTGAAGAGCACAGCATGTTCAAACATTAACAAGGCCAATGATATTGGAGAGAATTAAGTGAAAGATAAGGGGTAGATTAGAATTATGTAGAACATTCTGTAAATTTGGCTCTTTTAGTGAAATGAGAGAGCCACTGTGGGGGTGGGGAGTTGATCATAGGACAGACCCAACCTAATATTTAGACTGTAAAATTATTCCTCTGGCCAATGTATTGGAAAAAAATGATGTGGAGAAATGGCAGAGGCAGAAATCAATTAGGAAGGTAATTCAGTAAGCCAGTGGAGATATAACGCTATTTTGAACTATGGTGATAGCTGAGATAGCATGTGTTCAGATTCTATATATAGGTAAATAGGTACAGCCAATGGATTGAATGTCTAGGGGGTCTGGTGGGAAAGAGAGGAATCAATGACTAACTCTAAGGAGTGTGTGTGTGTGTGTTTGTGTGTGTGTGTATCCCCAAGCATATAAATAATGGAACTAACATTGATGACTTGGGGAAATTGTGAGAGGAATCAGGATAGGGTTATGGAAAATATCAGGCAGTCACATTTGGTCTCATTTAAATTTGAAATGTCCATTAAATTTCCAAGTGGAAATACAAAATAGGTGGTTGAATATACAAATAGGAGCAAGTAAAAGATTTACCTGGAGATGTAAATTTTGGAGTCAGCTTATAGATAGTGTTTAAAACCATGACGCAGTGTGAGGTCACCAAAGAAGTGAATGTAAATAGACATGAAAAGAAGTCCAAGACTAAGCCCTGAAGAACTCCACATTTGGAGGATAGGAAGAAGGGAAGGAACTTGAAAATGTGACTAAGAAGTCATGGAAAAACAAAAATCCATGATTTCCTGGAAGTTGGGTAAAGATAGTTTCTGTGTGAATGAGGGAATAATTAATGATGCAAAATACTTCTGATAGGTAAAGTAAGATGAAGAGTGAGAATTGAAAATTGGGTCTCTCAACATGGAATTTACTGTGCGGTTTTGATGAAATGGTGAGGGTGAACCTGATTGGAGCAGACTCCAAGGGGGTGAGGGGAAGCATAAATATTCCATAGACAAGGAAAAAAAATGTGTGTGTGTGTGTGTAGTGACCACATGAAACAGAAAAATATTACTGTAGTGATGTCTTCAAGGAGTGGGTGATAAAGCCTGGAACTAGTGCACAAGTCAATGATAGTCCTTATCCAGAGTGGATAATTCATCCAGTAGAGAACATCTACTCACATGAGTAGGTGCAGTAGCAGGAAATTACAGAAATTCTATGCTTGCTACTGTGTTCTCTGTGAAATAGAAATCAAGATCATCAGCTGAGAGTGAGGGAAAGAAAAGAAATGTTCGAAGTTTTAAGAGAGAGGAAAAGGGTACATGATAGTCATCTAGGAGAAGGAATAGTTAATGAAGAAAATATAGCAAGATTGCCAGCATCATTAAAGACCCTCTGGAAACCATTAATTATGAATTTAAAAGGAGAATAATCAGTTTGGTGATGTTCCATTCATCTTCAGAGTTGCAGGCACACATTTGATAGATTGTGGGATTTAGCCAGTGTTGTTTAGACAAATGTGCATCATAAAACAAGAAAGGATAAAAAGGTTTGAGTATATGAAATAAAATGAATATAATAATTGGTTAGAGAATTAAACTGGGTGAGAAGGAGTGTAAGGCCATGAGAGAGAGAGAGAGAGAGAGAGAGAGAGAGAGAGAGAGAGAGAGAGTAAAAAGTGAAAGGATCATGGCTGAAAGATGCCAAGAGTTCGAAATATTGTTGCAGTCGGGTGATAGATTCAGGATGTCTATCCTGGTCAGCTGGACCATGGTCTCTTTGAAGGCACTAGGGAAGGATCTGTTCCAGGCCTCTCTCCTGACTCTTGGCAGTTCCTTGGCTTGTGGCAGCATCATTGCAAACTTCAGATGCCATTCTCCCTGTGCCCATGTCTCTATTGAATTTCCCCATTTTGTAAGGACACCGTCATATTGGTTTAGAGATCTACTATACTCCAGTATTACCTTATCTTAACTAATTATATCTGTAATAACTTTATTTTCAAATAAGGTTACATTGTGAGGTACAAGGATCTAAAATTTCAACATGCAAATTTTAGGGGTACACGAGTCAACCTATAGGATCTACTCTCTACTTTGTCATGCTATTTCTTTTTTTGTAACTATGGTGAATAAATATTTTGTTTAGAAATTTTACATCTCATATTTGTGCATTACATTGCCCATACTTTCCATTTTCGTATTATCCCTTTATTAGTTAGTACTATCAAGGTTATAGTAGCTTCATAAAATTGACAGGTATTGCCCTTTTTTTCATTTCTTTTAAAAAATGATTGTGTATGATTGGAATTATTTATTCCTTGAAACTTTGATAGGACCTTCTGGTAAAGGAATCTGAGTGGAGTTTTCTTTATGGAGATTTTTTAACTGTTAATTCAAAATCTTGCATTTTGCATTATTCATTTTGAGGCTTTTTGAAAATTTTTTTTCAAATGTTTTATGTAAATTCCACTTACCATTCAGTGTAATATTAGTTTCAGGTGTAGAATTTAGTGATTCATCATTTATATAAAACACTCAGTGCACATCACAAGTGCACTCTTACTCCCCATTACCTATTTCAGCCTTCCTCCAACCCACCATTTCCTCTGAAAATAATCAGTTTTTTCTCTGTAGTTAAAGGTCTAGGAACACCTGGGTGGCTTAGTTAGTTAAGCGTCTCACTCTTGATATCAGCTCAGGTCATGATCTCACAGTTGTAAGAACCAACCACACCATGGGTTTCACGCTGGGCATGGAGCCTGCTTAAGATTCTCTCTCTCCTCTCCCTCGTCCCTCACCCCCAAAAATGAGTCTGTTTCTTGGTTTTCCTCGCTTTTCCCTCCTACCATGTTCATTTGTTTTGTTTCTTAAATTTCACATATGAGTGAAATCATATGGTATCCGTCTCTCTGTCTTATTTTACTTAGCATAATACTCTCTAGCTCCATGCACATCATTGCAAATAGCAAGATTTCATTCTTTTTTATGGCTGAGTAATATTCCATCGTGGAGATGTCTTTTAAATCAATTTTATAAAGCTATATATTTTTTGGAAACTTTACTTAAATTTATTTAAAATTAAAACTTTTTGTTATAAATTCATCAATGATTTTCTTTTATATTTTTAATGACTAAGCACATGTAGTGTCTTCTTTTTCACATTCCTATCAGGTTTGTGTAATTTACTTTTTTTTATCTTAATGTCAGCAGATGTTTGTCCAGTTTATTAGCCTTTTAAAAAGAATTAGGTTTTGGCTTTATTTTTCTCTTTACTGCATTTCTTATCTGATTACTTTCTGCTCATTTTTGTTGTCTGTCTTTCTTCTATGTTTGTTACTATTTTAGTTGTCATTTTCTAGCTTCTTGAGAGGAATGTTTACCTTATTAACTTATTAATTTTCATACTTTTCTCTTTTCAAGTATATGCTACTTAGGCTTTAAATTTCTCTAAACATGACAATAACTAAATCTACAAATTTTGATATATGTTATATGGGATATAATTTGTAACATGTAATATGTATTCATTTGATTTTTCTTTGCCATAAGTTATTTAAGGTTATGTTTTTTTTTCATTTCAAATGTATGAGAATTTACTAATTATTTTATTAAGTTCCTAGTAATTACACTGTGGTGATAGTATATCTCTATATGATTTTTAGTTCTTAGAAGTTTGTTGAGACTTGCTTTGGGGCTCAGTATGATTAATATTTATAAATATTTCCAAATTCAATATGTATTCTACAACTGTTGAATATCATGCTTTAAATATGTCTTTTAAGCCAAGTTTGTGAATCATGTTGTTTAGGTCTTCTTAGGTCATCTATCCAACTTTTCAAACAATTCTTAAGAAATGTTATACATTTTTCACTATGATTAGGAATTTGTAAATATCACCTTATAGCCCTGCCTATTTCTGCTTTATACATTTAAGGCTATATTAGATGCATGAAAATTTAAATTTTAAGGATTTCCTAGCAAACTGAAACTTTTATCAATATTAAGTGATTTCTGTACTCTAGTAATTCTTTTTGCCTTAAATTTATTTTTCTGATACTCACCTAGCTTTATCCACTTTCTTTTAATTAAAATATTTATGATACATTTTTCCAGATGTTTATTTTCACACACTCTTTTATGTGTCACTTGTAAACAACGTACACTTAAATTTATTGTTTTCTTTTAAGTCAATCTGACAATCTCTATTTTTAAAAGATAATTTATTTATACTTAATGTAATTAATATAGAATTATGTATTTATTTTGTGTTTTCTGTTAGTCCTGCCTACTCTAGCTTTCCTTTTCTCTCCTCTCCTTTATTCTTTTTCTTTAATTGAATATTTTCATACATTTCCTTTTTTCTCCTCTACTTTGAAGACATATATTATTTATTAGTTTCACTAGAAATCGGAATATGAATATTAACTTACCAAAGTCTAAGTCAGTTAATATCATGACCTTAGTACATGGCACTTAGAACATTTTTATTCCATTTATTACCTTTTCACTTCATTGGCATTGGTCTTACTTATTTCTTTTAGTTCTATCATGATTTATTATTACCATTTTACATACTTAAGGTCATTTAAACTAACTCACAATTTTATAAATTCTATGTTCACTCTGTTCAGCAGTTTGAATACTCATTATGTGTTTGAGAAATTCATGATCTTATGAGTTTCTAACTTTTTTTTTTTAATTTTAACATTTATTTATTTTTGAGACAGAGAGAGACAGAGCATGAACGGGGGAGGGGCAGAGAGAGAGGGAGACACAGAATCAGAAGCAGGCTCCAGGCTCTGAGCCATCAGCCCAGAGCCCAACGCGGGGCTCGAACCCATGGACCGATAGATCGTGACCTGAGCTGAAGTCGGACGCTTAACTGACTGAGCCACCCAGGCGCCCTGAGTTTCTACCTTTTAACTTTAGGTATCAGTTCACTATTTCCCAGCCTTTCACATAGCCAATTAATAGAAATGCCCTAGCAGACTTTGAATCAGAAACTGGTGAGGCGAAGAAGCAGATCCAGAAATGATTCCCTTTATCGAAGGATTTTCATCCACAACCATGTTCCAGAGGCGTTAATAGGGTTGTCTCTTGAAGAACTGCCCACACTTCAATATTACCTGTGAAGATTGCACAATATTTGGTTATGGCCACTCTTTCAAAATGAGCCAAAATGATTGGGAGGTGTGTGTATATATGTGGGATTGTGGCCTTTTCCACAAAATAAGCAGAATGATCTGACTAAATCTAATTAAGAACTATTTTTTGGAGTGCATTTTCAATCACCTTGATGTTTTCATTCCAGTTATAGTTTGTAACATGTTACCATTTTGTTCAGTACCCATTTATGATATATTCTGTGATACTGAACATGATTTCTTAGTTCCTAAAAGTGCTTTTCTTTAACAAACTTTTAAATCAAATTGGAGAAAAATCTCAGTATGACTAGAAATAAATTGTATTATACATTTGTATATATTACTCAGGATGATTAATGTGAGGATATTTCATTGCACATACAACCTTCAAATAATCCATCATCTTTCAAATCATCTGCAAATCAGATCCTTATAAAAAGATATTCTTACATATTCTCAGGTAAATGATAAATTATAATGGAAGCACATAATGCTATAATTCTAAGATGTAACTATGAACAGAAGTTAGTGTCTAGAAATCTTCTTTGCAAATAAGTCATAATTCCATTCTAAACAGAGATTATAAGCACAATTTTATTTATTTTTTTTTTTAATTTTTTTTTCAACGTTTATTTATTCTTGGGACAGAGAGAGACAGAGCATGAACGGGGGAGGGGCAGAGAGAGACGGAGACACAGAATCGGAAACAGGCTCCAGGCTCCGAGCCATCAGCCCAGAGCCTGACGCGGGGCTCGAACTCACGGACCGCGAGATCGTGACCTGGCTGAAGTCGGACGCTTAACCGACTGCGCCACCCAGGCGTCCCTATAAGCACAATTTTAAATTATTTTGAATATAGCTCTTACATTTTATATTTCCACGTCAGAACTGAGAAGTTAGAGTAAATTGGGAGATGACCTAAATCATGGTGTACACACTTCTCTTTTTTATATAAGTTTTTTATTATTCATTTTATGTTATTTCTTCACTTTTAAGATATTAAAGAGGTCATTTAAGCATATTCAAAATTTTAGAAATCATGTGGTTTTTTTTTGGGAAAATGAAATTATTGTGCAAATATGTTCGCATAATAGAGAAATGTGAAACTCTATTTTACCCTCCCCCCAAAAGCATATTTCCTTATTCCCTTAAGAAATAAAATAAATTCTAGAGAAAATAGTAATTTGGAAACAATATATGGAAAAGCTGCTTTTATACACCTTTTAATTACAGATATTATTATTCTACTTCCTTAAAAAAGATTTAGATGTTAAAAGTTCACCAAAACTAGCAAGATATTAAGTAGAGGTGATATTTCATTTATCGCTTTCTTGGCAAAGCAGAAAAAAGAAGAAAAAGGAGGAGGAGGAGGAAGAGGAGGAGAAGGAGAGTTATTCAGTAAAAAAAAAAACAGAAATAAGAATTTAGAAAGAGAATCTTACAAGCAATATATTGGTTGTTTATTACAAATCTGAGCAAGAAAATTGACTAAATGTATTGATGTAGAATTATAGCATAATTGATGTTTTAATATTAAGAATCGCTGTTATTTCTCTTATATCAACATCAGGATGTTTTTTCCTGACGGAAAGTTGCCTATGAGCACTGTACTAACCTAGTTAGCACTTTCTTTTTTTTGGTAAACTGTCAAAGGAGAGAGCAAGTGCTGTGTAGTTTTGCAATAAAAGCAGAGCATACCGCCCTCTGGTGTTGAAAAAGCTTGGAGATCCAAAGATTGGAAACACAGAATAATGCATTTAAAAAAACAAATGTCTTATTTTCTCTTTAAATAAATGTGCTATACAAATATATACTTAACATTTTGAATCCTGGAAAATAAATGCCAAATATGATTTTTAACCTATTTTTTAGACTTGGTTACAAAAAAAATGTTGACTAGATAGAAATATAACATTTTTTAAATATTTTACTTTTTTACTTAATATTTTACTTTTTTTGGTAATTTTAATTACATTGTTTTAATTATAGTTTTGGGTGAGCATTTTAAAGTTTAGGAAAGATAAATTAGTTATAATACTTTATCTCCTAGTATTTGTAATTACTTTGGCTTATATTATAAAAATTAGCTGTAAATTTCTTTTAATTGTTAAAAAAGTAAAGAACACAACTCTGAAGCACAGATCACTCAACTGGAAAAGGTGATTTTATAGGTCCTTTTGTAGCCAGATTCAATGCCTAGTGAAAAAATCTTTTCCATTGCCTGAAAATGCAAGATGAAAGATTGACTGAAAAGTTCATAAGAAAAAGTCTTCTAGAAAATACATAAATAGAAAGTTAATGATTGAAATTCAAAGAGAAACTTACTTATCATTGTATCCCCAAAATGATAGACTGAGACCAAGTAAATCTGGGGAACAATATACCAACATTAATATCTATAATCCAAATATCTTCAGCCACCACTGCCTGTGGGTACAATGCAGTCAAAGATACTAAGAGCCTACATACTATTAGCTCTTCTCTCTTGTCACACAGTCATTTCAGTGCCCTTCAGGGTCTCATCATGATTGCCATTTGGTAGGTTCATCTTGGATTTCTGGCCTGTCACCAGTCTTTCCTACCCAGAAATTACTGAATGTGTCTCAGCAAGGCCACTGCAGCAGGCACCCACCATGGAATACTATTGTGCGTACAGAGCCATAGCTTCCAATCCCTCCAGTGCTCTGTGTGCACTAGGGTCTGACAAATTCTGCAAATCAACTTAGGCAATGGTTAGAAGTGTGCTTGCCACTCCCTGAATATTCAAGTTGATCACAGATGCCAAGACCTATCTCAGGGGTAGATGAAACTTTGACTTTGAGGATCCTGCCACTCTTTTTACTATGAGTATTTTATTTGCCTTTTAGGAGCAGATAAATATTTTGTGTTTTAATATTCAAATTTGGACTTATCAGACACAATTGATGCATCATTATATTCTAGTTATAAGTAAATTTAAAGATAATTTGGTTGTAATTGATTTTCTAATTTTCAAAACCTTAGATGTGAAGTCTCAGATTCCTGTTCTAATAGAACTATTATAAATATTATAACATGGAATATCAATTTAACTGAATTATGATTATTAAATTCTATGCATCTAATTTAGTATTGGGTTATGCTTGAGGGTAGAGGGAGGAGTTTAGTGTGAAAAGATAATATACAGACTAGGCTACTGAAAATTTACCCACAATCATCTTGGGAAGAAACATAGATCAATAAAAATGTAAAGGTATCACAAAAAAGATAGGGAGAACTTGCTCTTCTGATATTTAAATATTATTGGGAAAAATATTGCCAGCGACCAGCGGTAAAAAAGGAAGACTTATTCACCAGATTAATGAATTTTAGAGTTTAAAGCAACTTAATGTTAGCAAACTCACCCCCTTTTAAAATTTTCTATTTACATATTTGGTAATATTTTTATATAGTACATTCTTTATATAAAAGTAGTACATTGTTCTTATAGAAAATTCAAATGATACAGAAAAATATAAGAAATACAGAGATGATCAACCTTTTGATTGAGCATTCTTTTAAATCTTCCTTGATGAATGGATACATGAAAATCAAAAGATAAACAATTAGGTTTCTTTATTTTTCTAATGAAGAAACTGAAGCTCAGACTTGTTCTTCTACCTGTACTTTCCTGGAGAAAATAGCATTTTCTCCCAAGGTATACCTTGGGGTATAGAATGAGGGTGAATATATGTCGGATGTGAATAAGTTATTGAATTGGCATGATTATTTGCTGCATGTGACAAATATCCTTTGCTTGACAAATTTAGTCAGTCTCCTGAACCTTCTTGTAGGCCTATCTGTGCACTTTCTTGTAAAATCTAGTTTTTCCAAGAACCCTGCTAATTCAATTGTGCCAGAACCCTCCCACCTTCAATATCTGATCACCTTTGTATATAATTCCTCATCTTCCATCATCCCCCAATGATGCCTGAGCACCGTGGCATATCTTAAGCAAGAATCCTTTTAGGTGGATTTAGCCAGAACCCCTCCTTACTCACTTAATTTTCTACTCACTGACCTCTACCCTATCCCTTGGCTATAAATCCCCACTCACCATGCTGTAATGAGTTGAGCCCAATCTCTTTACCCCACTATAAACTGCTGTCTTTCTTATACCTGTCATAATAGTCCTGAATAAAGTTGATCTTACCTCTTCACAAGTATTGAATATTTTGTTCTTTAAATGTGCTATACAAAGTGGTCTACAAAGTGCTGTAGATTCCATGCTGAATAAATCACAGTCCCTGGCTTCATGAAGTTCATGGATAATTAGATTGAAATATCCTGTGATAGAGGCTATCCTAGGATAGCACATTGGAGACATACTCATCTAAACTAGCTTTTGCAAGGTCAGGAGTGATTTTTCTTGGAATTGTTTTATCTAACTTGAATTTGTTAAAATGAGTAAGAGCTGACTAGATTTAGATATGGCAGAGACAACATTGGTCAATCCAGAACTGCAAATTGTTCAACATGTAAAGTGTGGGAATGACAAGATAAATGGATTTTGTAAGGAGAAACTCTTTCAAAAAGCTTGACTATAAAGGTAAAGAAATATATTAAGGCAGTTGCTTGGGTTGGGTGATGTAGCTGTGGTAAAACATTTTATGAAGATGTGAGTTAAACTTTTTAAGAAAATTATACCTGTAGTCTCAAACTAAAATAAATATGGGACCAAACAAGTAGACTAAGAGCAAGCAAATGGTGGAGACTAAAGTCATTCAGGTATCAAAATATTGTTAAGTACCAAACAAAACATATGTAGATATTTTTACGGTCATTACTAAGAAATGATTGCCCCCAGGTTTTAACTAAGTCCTCATAAAAGAGAGGTAGAAGTTCTAGAAAAGAGGCAGGGGAGAAAAGGTTGTCTTTACAAGAAATACCCATTTTCCATGCATCAGGAAGCAAATAAGTAAGGTGAAAATTCCTTAGGTGTGGGAAATATTGATGGCAGTCAACTCAGCTCCGAAGGTGATGTTCAGCTAGTTCAACCCTCATTTTCTATTTTCATGTAAAGGAAAATAGAGTTGGGGCTATCAGGCTTAGAAATTATTGAAATTCTCAAAATATGTCTAGGAATGGAAATGAAAAAACAATAATGGATACAAGAAGGGTTTCATCATTTCCCTTTTATTGTAACTAGTTATGTTATAATTTTAAGTAATACCATAGGGTCAAATTATTTTTTGTATAATCACAACCACATAAAAACATATATAAACAAATACAACTACATAAAAACTACATAAAAACAAATTACGTATAGAGAAACAACTAGAAATACATGAAGTTTTTGTTAACAAATGTTTGCAAATTTTCATGCTTTTGTAGTAGAAATATACATAATTTTGTAAAGAAAAACTTAGTGTCAGGTTTTAAAAACATTTTTAACATCTCCTTTGTAGATGAGACAATTTCCAGAAAAAGAGTTGAGAGAAAATTGTTCATAAGACTATATCTAAACAAGGAAGCATACCATATATTTCATTTCTTCAGTCATCTTTTTAGTTCCCTTATAAATTGCTTATTTGGAATGAAAAGAAAATGGAAATAGAAAATGGAAACATTGTTACATAGATTGCTGTTTAATGCTCATACTCATCACGTTAAATCTAATTTGCAAAAAGTTAAACTGTTAAGGGTAAAAGTTAAAAAGTTAAAGGTAACTTTAAAACCATCCAGTGTCAAGACAGGAAAAAAAGAGAAAAATTTTCTGGAGATGAAAGGAAGATAATAAACAGGAGAAATTAAGAATAGATGAAAATAACTTAGGTATTTTTTGATGATATGAGCTACTGTTGAATTTGCAGATATACCTGGAAAATATTAGACTATTAATAAAGGTTAATACATTTATATGTTGAATGGATGCTGGATGAATGCCTCCCCTATGTGAGAAAATAGCATATCCAAAATGGAACTGAATTTTAGACACCCCAGCTGGTCCTACTTTAATTCTGAATATCACAGTAAACATTATCCCCAAATCTACACAAAAATGAGAGAGATGTCAAAGATCTATCTCAAAATCATCTCAAGGTCCTAAGGGAATTGTTTGAATTTTAGAGTTCCTTTGAACAAATACAGGCATTCAAAGGTGTTTAATGCTATTTAATTCTGGATTATACCTTCTGGAGATATTATTTCATTGGTGTTAAAGGCAAAATTTGATGATGAAATCTTGACTACAAGAACAAATACAGAGTTCTATGCAATGATTCATTTACTAGATCTCTCCACTTGGTCACAAATAGCATTTCTGCTACTTATTTGTAAGTTTTAAATGCCAAAGAGAAAAAATATCCAATTAGTGTTTTCCTTCTTCTCAAAGTTCTTATGTTTTTCTAATAAACAAGATAAATATATAGATATTTGCATTTTTATTTTAATAAAAGTGAACTCTTCCTTTTGAAAAATCATGTTTTTCTGCTCTAGAAAACAAGACCTATGAAAATGGTAAATAGGCACTATATATATATATATATATCTCCAGGAAATGGTGATAAAAGAAATCGCCTGACATTTACTCTTCTATTTACTGAGTTGCTTTCATAATCTTTTGAAGTGTGAATATAGCTGGTAGCTCAGAGCTATGTACCTAGTATAATATTATTTTACAATATAATATGGTGGTAGTAATGTTATCATTATGTTGGAAATGACACTTTTAAGAGTGTGTACTGATAAAAACGCACACTTTGGGGACTAAAATAAATTTATATTATGTCACTGAAATCAAGAAAATATGAAGTGTATAAAAGTTCAGTAACAGTCACTGGTTATAAGAGTAGAAAAAATCATTATTTCAGAAAATCATAAACTAAGCATACTATTTTTATTTTGATTAAATAACAATTACTCATCATGTTGTACCTTCATTTTGAAAAAGTTATATACATATGTATGGTTGTTGAAGCCTGGACACTAAAAGGAGTTCCAAGGGATCAAACCATGTGATATCCACCAATTCTTAGTCTCAAATTCTGTTGAATCATAATGGATATTTTTAGAAAGCACTCAGAATCTTAAGAGACTAAATCCATCTTTGGCTAAAGCCTCTATGATATTTATTATTCTCTTAAAACCAGGTTAAATAATTTGAATTAGCTGTGCCTTCTAGAGTAGTGTTTTTCAAGAATCTTTTACTCTGACCCAGAAAAGAAATCACCCTCATTGGGATTCAAAAAACATAAATATATACACACAAAGCTAACAAACTCATGTTTCCTAAAGTGCTACTTACCCTCACTACATGAAGTACATCAATATTTTTATTTTGGTCTATTTCATTGCCATTTATGTGTTGGTGAATTATAATTTTGGGAAAATGCATCTGTCTTGAAAGATGATTATAAATTTTGGAATTCTCCCTAAGAGAGTGTGAGAGCCATCAATATATGGGAATAAATGGTTAAATGTTTACATATCACAATTTTAATTAAAACCATTGCTTTATTAATATGAAATATAAGCTAATTCTTTATAATATTCCTAAGATAAAAGAAAGAACTCAAGAAGCATATGAAAATGAGATACTTGGTAAAATGCCCTCCCACCCCATGTATCATGAAAAGTCGAAGTTGAATTATTCCAAATTCTTCAGTCATCTCAACTTACAACACAGTTTCTTTTGTGCTAATCCAGTTCTCTTCTAGATTGTTTTCTGCATTTTGGGTACATATTTCTGGCTTTGAATATCTGAAATAAATTCAGATGAAATATTAAAATTTAAATAAAACTTGCTGATATCTGTGTTAAATTATTGTTATACTAACAGTTAAATTCTTGGTTTCATCTAACTTGGTTTTTCTCACCAGTGCAATGGTGGCATATAGAACACTGGCATCAAAAATCACCAGCAGCATGATCTCAGTCCCTTTTCTAAACCCTCTAAATCCCGAATTCCTCATTTTAAAAATAGACTAATAATGACTAACAGGGTGATGAATGCAAAAAAATGTACTATAATGACTGTCAAGAAGTAACCACTTATTAAATGCTAGTAAATATTATTGTATTTTTTTTCAATTTCAGCTAACTTTAATGAGCCTCTGTGATCATCTGTATAGCTCATGATACCACCTTCAAAAAAGAAAAAGTCACTCATAAATTCATTGTGATTCCTAGCCCCTAGCTTACTTCTGAATTTTCTTCTTTCCAAAAAATAGCAATAACTATAATACTTTCTTCAGTTGCCTTGTTTAGTAATTCCTCTACTGCTACCAGAAATTACTAGAAATTTACAATGTTTGAGAACTCTTGGTAAATGGATTTCACAAACTGTATTTTTTTAAAAATCTATAAATTTTGGAAATAAGTCAAAGAACATTTTAAAAACAGATATACAAAACAATAATTTCTTCACATTACCTAATCTTCAAAGAGAGTGAAAGATTCTGAGAGATATTTATTCCCCTACTACTGAGGTGATGAGTCACATTGAAAGGTGAAAAGAAAAGAAAAGAAAAGGAGAAAAGAAAAAGAATAAGACAAAAGGGAAAGATAGAAGATGAGAAGAGAAGACGAGAAGAAAGAAAAAGAAAAGAAAAAAAAAGAAAAGAAAAGAGGAAAAGAAGAAGGAAAAAGAGAAAAGAAAAGAAGACAGCAAGGAAGCCAGCACCTAAAAGCTTCCTTATTTTTTCTCACCAAAGCCTGCACAGGGGTCATGCAGCCTCACTTTTTTGGGGATATGTGTCACAAAAAATAATGAATAGGTGTCTCCAAAATTTTAAAGTAGATTTATTAGGACAGGTGAAAGGCAGATTTAGCAGACTTGGGATCAAAGCCTATTTAACTTACTTGGTATGGTGGTTAAGGAAATGTAACTTAACAAATGCTCTTTACTTGTTCATACCATGCATTTGCCCCACTCATTCTATAAGAAACACATCATGATGTAAGGGGAAAACAGGGCAAAGAGCTCCTGCTTGTGCCTTTTGTTTCCAGCTGGTCTCAGGTTCATCCTGCGCAATGCACTAGATTAAGGTAAAGTCGAAACTAGCATATCACTAAGACTCCTTAAGAATACATGACACATATTTTTAGGATTTTGAAGTAGCATTTGATGTCTTCACTATTACCCTTAAATGAATATGCCTATTTTTTATGTCTAATTTAACATCTGTCTTTTTAAAAATGATCTCAATTTTATTGACTTTTCCAAGGTTCTTAAGTTGGTGTTCCTACCCTACACTCTGTCTTGGTTTTGGTTTGTTTGTTTGTTTGTTTGTTTGTTTTTTTCCTTTGTAAGGGACACAGCACTATATAATAAACCTACTTTCCTCCATGTGTTTCTTCTTTATACTCACACTACTGCCACCCTCATTACACTTCTGACTCCAGATATATGGGGCAATGCTTTGTGACACCGATTGGGTGTCCTACCAATTCAATTCAATCTGGCACTAACCAGAGTTATTTCAGAACCCCACATGTTTAGGGCTCAGTCCCTAGGACAACTGCCCCTCACCAGTGAAGATACCAACTGCAAGTTGTAGGTCCCCAGGTTTTCCACAACCACTCTGACTTTGAGACAAATCAGAGGTTCTTATGACCTCACTTTGGATTCGGATTTGATGGTTTGCTAGGAAAGTCACAAAACTTAGGGAACCACTTATTTCATTTACCAATTTACTGTATGATAAAAGATACAGATGAACAGCCAGATAAAGAGATACATAAGATAAAGTATGGTAGGGTCCTAAGTGCAAGAGTTTCTGTCCCTATGGAGGTGGGGTGCATCCACATTTGTGGATATGTTAACCAACATGGAAGCTCTCCAGATCCCAAAACCTTGGGAATTTTATGAAGGCTTCATCATGTAGGCATGACCCATTATTGACCTAATTTCCAGTCCCTCTCCCCTTCCTGTAGATGAGGGTGAGGCTAAAGTTCTAAGCATCTAAACAGGGCGTGGTCTTTTTAGTGACCACCAGGAACCCATCAGCATTGCCTCATTAGAACAAAAGATACTGCTCTCACCCAGGAAATTCCAAGAACTTTAGGAGCTCTGTGTCAGGAACCAGTGTCAGAAACCAAATATTATATCTAAAGATGCTCTTAATGCTCTTATTATAGGAAAATAACAAGTCTTTTAGGAGCTTTATGCCAAGCAACAGGAGGACAGATATACATGTATGTGTGTGTATATACATATTTTTTTCTATTACTTCACAACAAGAGATTCAGGCAAATCACAGACTGCATTGCTTTGGCATCCCAAACAATGCCAAACCTCTTCTGTCTCAGGCAGAGGACATAAGTAACATCTCTGGTTTACCATCTTTTATTTTACAGACTTCTCACTTGCACTGCCTAATTTTGGTTAGGGAAGGATAAGTGGGAGGACCGAATGGGAAGAAGGATAAGTCCTTAGGTTAAAATACACACACACACACACACACGTTCACATTCAAACTCACATATCCACAATGGTGATAATATGTATCTCTCATTCTTCTAACTCTGAACATATTAATGTTAAATAAATGTCATATTAAATTTTATTTATTCTCTTGGTTGGCAGATTCTAGTTCCATATGCTTTTAATTTTTTTCACTATTACATATTAAGATGAGCCATTCTAATATGCAAAACTGACATCTCATCCTTTGGTGTATTCAAAAATAAAAATCACATCTTTAATGTCAGAATAGATAAGGATTTAACAAAGTAGTGTCATCCATTTTTTAAATTCCTGACTAAATTGCCTCTTAAAATACTAAGCAAACCCACAAAGTATGTGAATTAGTCTGTTCTTGTGGGTGATCCAGGGGATGGGGTGGGGTGGGGATGGAGCTAATTCCCTGTACACTTAACGGATTTTAAAACCAATACATGAGCTTGGAGAAATCTAACAATAGATATAAGACGGCATAATTTCCTTTGGCGAATTTCAAATTTTTCAATATTTATTATACATATTGTTTAATTTAATTTTAGTTTTAAAATGAACTTTATGGCCATGTTCATATATACTCAAAACTAGAGGATACAGCATAATTGATTTGTACATTTTAATCAAACCAAAACCTTTTCATTGCTGTATTTCATTCTTTTATTAAAATACAATTCAGTTTGTTTATAGAGAATAGAGTATTGTGATACTTGAAAAGTTTTTGGAGATCAAATAATTATCTTAAATAATTATTTTTGATAGCAGTATTAGTAAGTGCCTAACATGGAAGTTAATTTTTCTTTAAAGTGAATATGAAACCACTAGGGGGATTTTTCAAATTGGTAAAATTCAAGTCTATATATAAATAGAATCTGAAGAATTGAAGGTTTGGTAGAAATTTAAAAATTTTTAATTGTGGATATTTGAGGTTGTTTTATTTTTTCCCAAAATCTAAGGCATAGACAAACGTTATTCAACTGTTGAATTTTATTTAAATTACCAGAAAAAATGTATTTCAGAACATCAGAACATAAAAATATAAAATGGGAGTAGTATCATATTATAGTTTAATCATTTAGTCTAATAATCTTTTTTGATGTTCATTTATTTGTTTTTGAGAAAGAGGAGAGGCAGAGAGAGATGGGAACAGAGGATCCAAAGTGCACTGTCATCACAGAGCAGTCGCAGGGCAGGTGGGGCTCAAACTCACTAACTGCGATATCATGGTCATGACCTGAGCTGAGACTGGATGCTCAACCAAAGAGTCACCCAGATGCTCCATAGTTTAATAATCTTTTAATCATTAATAGCTATTAATTACACAGGTTCTTCAAATTAAAAAAAAAACCAAAAACCTATAAATATTTACAAAATGATACAATATGTATAATATACACTCATTACAATACATGTTAATTTGATTTTCTGTGATGTTGTATGTCAATAGTATTATTGTGTATTAAAGTATATGTGTCACAAAATTGAAAACATGAACTTTTTTATTGTTTTCTATTAGTTTGAAAAGAGTTTGGGTAAACTGGGAATTGAAAATTCCATAGTCTAAACCAGTTTTGAGAATTAAGAAAATTTTTATAGAAAGCTATTCATTAAAAATCAGGTCATCCATCAAAACAAATAAAATAGAATAATGGAAAATTATCCATTTGTGGTAAAGCCATTTGGGGAAAAAATTTTTTTAATTCTCTCTACATTCTTTTTCTTTTGAACTAAAGAAGTGATATGAAATAGAACATATATATTAGATAAAATTTAATAATGAATAAATTATAATTTAACTATTAAATTATAATTTATTTTAAAGCATAATGTATTAATAATTAATAATTATAATTAATAATGTTAATAATTAATATAATATAATCAATATTATAATTACATTAAAATAATAGATTTATTAATAATGAATAAAAATTCAAATTTAATTTCAATTATAGGGGCAAGCCAAATTTAGAATGTGCTTTAAGACAAACATGTCAAAGCTTTTCTTCTCATCTAGGCTTCCTGGCCTCTCATTAGAGGGGTCTGAGGATGGTTGTTTCCCATTTTGTTCTTTCTCCTATAGCTCCTCCATCACTTTGCTTCTAAGAATAGAGAAGAGAAATCCTGTGTATTTGGCTGGTATGGTGAAGAGACCAAGTGTCTCCCGCAACTTCAGAAAAGGATATGTTATTAAAGGGAAAAACCTGTAACAACTGTATATACTTAAGACAAAATCATTGCCTCAGGTTGGCACGCCAGATACTTAGCGACACTTAGAACATGTTTCACTGTTCCAACTCATACACAAATATTTGATTTTCTAATTCTTTATGTAAATAATGTTTACCAGTCCTATAGAAGCAATCTTTATGGTTATTAACATTTTACACTAAAACTTTCTTTCTTAGCTCTCTCTTTTTTAAGTTTATTTATTTATTTTGAGAGAGGGGGAAGTGGGGCAGAGAGAGAAAGGGAGACAGAGAATCCCAAGCAGGCTCCTCCGAGCTGTCAGCACAAAAGCCTGATGTGGGTCTTGAACTCACCAATCCATAAGATCATGACCTAAGCTAAAAGAAATCAAGAGTGGTGCGCTTAACCAACTGAGCCACCCAGATGCCTGTCTTAAGTCTCTTTTATTTTTGAGATGACTAGTTTGAAAAATGATCTCTTTCTTTGGCAAAATGAAATAGGAATCTGTATTCTTGAAGACATGAAAAAAAATCTACTCTAAGAGTAAAAACCTAGACTGTAAACTTTAAGCTATTAATATTTTAGCATATTAACACACTAAAATTATCTTTGATATGTATTTTTCTTATATATAAGCATCCATATCACATAAACATTTGTATTTATATTTCTGTCTTAGTCATTACATTTCTCCTTTTTTTCAGATAATGTTTAAGGATTCTGCATCAGTCTTTGGTATTGGACATACTCAAAATCCCTTCTTCAACTTTTGCTCTCCTGGTCCATTGTCTTCCAGCTTTAACTTACTTGTGATCCCTTCAAACATTTACATGGTTTGCAATGGTTACATGAACTTTGGGAAGTGATATTTGCACCATCTCATACTTTATTCACTATGGCACTTTAGAAAAAGAAATTGGAAAAAACTTACAAAGCAGTATTTTAAAAAATGAATCTTATTGTGAAGCTTCGGAGAAGTTTCGAACATTGATTGTTCTTTTAGCTACCTTTTGTTTGGTGAGCATTGTCATTTCTGCCTATTTCCTCTACTCTGGCTATAAACAGGAAATGACTGTTATTGAAACCACTGCAGAAGCAGAATGTGCTGACATCAAAATTCTACCATATCGGTCAATGGAGCTGAAAACAGTTAAACCTATTGATACATCCAAAACTGATCCTACTGTCCTCCTATTTGTGGAGAGCCAATATTCTCAACTTGGTCAAGATATCATAGCTATCTTGGAGTCTAGCCGATTTCGGTACCAAATGGGTCATTGCCCCGGCAAGGGGGATATACCTCCTCTTACAGATAATGGCAAAGGGAAATATATTTTAGTTATTTATGAAAAGATTCTGAGTATGTCAGCATGGACTCATGGAATCGAGAGCTTTTAGAAAAATACTGTGTGGAATACAGTGTTAGTATAATTGGTTTTCATAAAGCCAATGAGAACAGCTTACCAAGTACACAATTAAAAGGCTTTCCATTAAACCTTTTCAATAATCTAGCTCTAAAGGACTGTTTTGTCAACCCTCAGTCTCCTTTGCTGCATATTACCAAAGCCCCAAAGGTTGAGAAAGGCCCTCTTCCAGGGGAAACTGGAGTATTTTCCAATATAATCATTCAACCTACCAGCCTGTGCTTTTAACTGAATTACAGACAGAAAAATTCCTTTCATCCTCATCCAGCAAACCACTCTATGCGACAGTGATTCAGGATCTGGGGCTTCATGATGGAATTCAGCGCGTTCTTTTTGGCAACAACTTAAACTTTTGGCTACACAAGCTCATCTTCATAGATGCCATCTCCTTCTTGTCAGGGAAGAGGCTGACACTGTCCTTGGACAGGTACATCCTTGTGGACATTGATGATATCTTTGTTGGGAAAGAGGGAACAAGGATGAATGTCAAAGATGTAAAGGTAAGAACATTTATAAATAACATCGTAATTTTTGTTTCACTAACTGTGGTATAATAAAATGTAATTTTGAATATTTTAGATTCCTAGTTATGCAAAGTTTTCAGATGCAATATGTTTGAAATAAAATAGGCATTAAAATATTGAACTAAGCCTTAGCTATTCCTCACACACATACCCCAGATGCTTTGTAGGGGATAGAACTACAATATCCCAAAGAATATTTACAATTAATTCCTTGCTCTTCCTAGACCTTGCTAAAGAACTCTGTAGAACTGGCTTTCTCCTAGCACATGTTGCAGTTTGTAGCAGTGAGACCCATATAGTCATAAAACTCGATTTCTTCGACTGATCCCCTGCCCTACTTGGGTTTGACAGTGGTGGTTGAAATACAAGATGGAGAAGTACCTTTTGTAACTTCAAGTAAGCATAGTGTTTGTTTACATGAAGTGTTAATATACTTGTAAATGTAGATATGAGCAAAAATGTAGTTTTATAGAGAATGCGTATTGGACTTGAACTCAGAACTCTTCCCTTATTATCTCTTTTATAAATTTATCATATTGTTTTGGGTAACACAACAGTGTTTGACTTTATAACAAATTAACTTTGCGATTGTTATTAGATAAACAAAAAGCCAAATATGGTATACTAGGTTAGGTAGGTAATTCTAAGAATAATTCCTTCTTTTTTTTTTTAATCTTGATTCGGTATTCTCATTTGTACCTATCTTGTTCTGTATGTAACTAAATTCATTCCTGGACAAATAATTGTAGCAAACTACAAACAGAAATAATACGACACAACTTAAAATTATAAAAGAACTAAAGACTATAAAGATCATATCATTTTTTATTCCTGCTGTTAGGCTTTTATCCTCCAAAGATGAAACCTCAATACTACTTCAAAATGACAACATTTTCCTATCCTGAGGCCTTATGACCAAGTAGTAAGACATGATTAAAACCAGTGAAGTAAGTTCACTTTTTAAAAAATGTTCAAAGTACATGTGAACCGGTGGCCTCTATTTTTAATGAGCCACCAAATGAAGCATCACTTGACTGGTACCCAAATACTTCATTTTGGACATTGTTGTAAAGGGATTAAATGATGCCTCTTGAGTTCTGTCTAGATTTTTCTGTTTTTTTCTTACTTGTTTTGTATTTACTATTCCTTAATTAATATAAACTGTAGTTTTATATTTATTTCAGTATCATAACAGTGTTATATGTTTCAAAAGTTTTCTCAAGTGATTCGTATCCTGAAAACCCTAAAAGAAGAGGGTTTCCTAATTTCAATTTAACAAAGTATATGAATTGAAAAACTTTATGACTCTAACAAACTTTTCCAGCCTAAATTCAGCTATTTCACTTACTCTCAATAAAACTTACAAATAACTATTCACCACTCTACAGTATTCACTGATGACTTTTTAAGTAACATAACCCCAAACAATAATGGAATACTGAAATTTAACAAAACTGGAACAATGTCACAGGCAGAGAAGGATCAGAAAGATTGGTATGTGTATGTGTGTGTGTGTGTGTGTCTATATATACATATATATACATAAATATATATATACATGCATATATATATATATATAGAGAGAGAGAGAGAGAGAGTGTATGTGCACATGTATCTTAATTATTACACTCAACACACACCCACACACACACACACACTCACCAACCCTGTCACTTTGAAGAAAATACTTTTTCATGCCCCTTTTGGTGTTGTTGCTGGTTCTTCCTCAGAACTATAATCAAGAGTATCAGAAACTTGATTGGAACTGAGGGTTATTACCCTCTTAGTTAATTAAAGGTCAAGAGGAATACAACTTTCCAAATATAAAAATTCTAGTCCCAGTCCTTGGCATTTGATTTTATTTTAGACCTTATTTTTTGGATTAATATGATTTCTGGGAAAAATTTAAATTATGTGTAGAAAAGTTCTTTTTTTTATATATATATGAAATTTATTGACAAATTGGTTTCCATACAACACCCAGTGCTCATCCCAAAAGGTGCCCTCCTCAATACCCATCACCCACCCTCCCTCCCTCCCACCCCCCATCAACCTCAGTTTGTTCTCAGTTTTAACAGTCTCTATGCTTGGCTCTCTCCCACTCTAACCTCTTTTTTTTTTTTTTCCTTCCCCTCCCCCATGGGTTCCTGTTAAGTTTCTCAGGATCCACATAAGAGTGAAACCATATGGTATCTGTCTTTCTCTGTATGGCTTATTTCACTTAGCATTGCACTCTCCAGTTCTTAATGCTCTCATGTTCTTCATTGTCATGTCCTTTTCTGGTATTGTAGCATTTAATCTTATACTTTGGTAAAGATGAGAGAAATCTGTCCTCCTTCAAACTCTGTCCAAATTTCTAAAGCAGAGGTATTGCATGGCTGCTGACATTTTCTCTATTATACTGAAATGAGAGTAGAGGTACTCTGTTCCCTCAACAAAACACATTTAGGAAAGCTGGAGAGTTGTGTTGAAAATTATTGGTTCTATACATGACTGGACTCTTCTTGGGCCATTCACACAATTAGACCTGGAGTATATAGCTGGGAGCATTTAACAACAAACTCAAACACACCTTTGTGTGCAATACCACCTCACTCTATTGCAAAAAATATTTAGTGTATTTTAGCTTGAGCACATTTTCTCATTTTGAGATAGAGATTCACGATCATACTGCTAAAGAATTAGCATTTTAAGGTACAGCATTTGATGCAATAAAAAGAGCACAATGTTTTCTTTTAATCGAACTTGAAAACCCGCATTCTTTTCACTACATGGTCTGCCTGACCCAAGCTACCGTAGATCTAGCTTCTTTTAGAAACTTGCATATTTTATTTGATTTCATCAGCCTTCCTCCAACCAAAGCCACTGAGACAGAAATTAGTGTGTTCATTTCCAAGGCAAGCAAAATTAAGCTCACGCAGGTGCAGTCACTATCATCTAATTGCTGCCAAAATTTATTGCATGTGTAAAAACTTAAGAGGGGCGCCTGGTGGCTCAGTCGCTTAAGTATCCCTCTTGATTTTGGCTTAGGGCATGATCACAAACTGAGCTGACAGCACACAGCCTGCTTGGGAATTCTCTCTCCTTCTCTCTCTGTCCCTCCCCGGCTCATGCTCTCTCTCTTTCTCTCTCTCTGTCAAAATAAATAAACTTCAAAACAAACCCTCAAGATAGAAGAAATTATTCATGTATATAATCTACTAGAATTATATTTCAAAATTTATAAAATATTAGCTATCAATAAAGTCAGAAAATATAGTCATGTTTGACCTGGGAATATTTCTGTGTAATCTTCAAGGCATCAGAAAATATTCCTGTACATCTAAGTTCTATTAGCAGTATGACCTCAGGTTATTTAGAGTGGTGTCTTAAACACATTGGATTTATTCTTTCCTAGTTTTGAAAACAATTTTTTTCATAATGGCCTTATTACATGTATTGTAAGCAAAAATAATAAAGGCCATCCTGATTATTAAAGTTTTAATTTTAAAAAACTTCTTGCAGTCAACTAATTAGATTCTATGGGAAATGGTTTACCCTTGGTTGAAACATTTGGTATAGTCATAGATGTTTGGTAGAATTAAGATAATATATTCTTTTTTCATAGTTTCCTAAGACAGAATAAATTTTTTTTTTTCCCAATGAGGGCTTTGAAAACATGAACATGGTAAATGTAATCTTCCATATGGACAATGAATCAGAATTATTTTGATTCTACCAATAATTTTGGTGCTTTAATCAATTTTGTGACCTCTTGTATTTTTTCTGTTGGCAGTAAGCATCACTATTAGCATTTTTATATGTCTTTACACTTCTTGAGAAAATTCATTTATTTATTGAACATCTACTGTATATAAGACTATATCTAAAACAGTATCTGTATAATAAATATAACATTCTTATTTAAAGTTCTATATGATCCAGTTCAATTTACCTTTTCAACATTTATTGTAATACTTCTCAAAACACACTGCTTGTAGTAGGCTAGCCCGTCTATCCCTTAGCTATAGCTTGTTCATGCCTACTTGACCTCTCAGCTTCTGTGCTTTGACTAAAATATGTTTCCTGAATTGACCCATATTTCAAAAGATACCTTAAGTCCTACTTCTTATGAGAAGGTGACACATGTCCTAATGACCCTGGTAGGTGGTGATTTCTCTTTTTTTTTTTTTTCAATATATGAAATTTATTGTCAAATTGGTTTCCATACAACACCCAGTGCTCATCCCAAAAGGTGCCCTCCTCCATTCCCATCACCCACCCTCCCCTCCCTCCCACCCCCCATCAACCCTCAGTTTGTTCTCAGTTTTTAACAGTCTCTTATGCTTTGGCTCTCTCCCACTCTAACCTCTTTTTTTTTTTTTTCCTTCCCCTCCCCCATGGGTTTCTGTTAAGTTTCTCAAGATCCACATAAGAGTGAAACCATATGGTATCTGTCTTTCTCTGTATGGCTTATTTCACTTAGCATCACATCTCCAGTTCCATCCACGTTGCTACAAAAGGCCATATTTCATTCTTTCTCATTGCCACGTAGTATTCCATTGTGTATTTGACAAAGCAGGAAAGAACACCATTCACAAAAATAAACTCAAAATGGTGATTTCTCTTTAAATTGAGTCCCTGAATAATCACTGACCTTAACTCTCACTTAGCATCCTCATGTACATGAGCCAACTTCAACATTAGACAGTGAGACAAGTTTTCTTATACATGTACTTTTGAGAAAGTATATAGCAAGAAAACTTAGACATGATTTGAAAATACTTCATTGACAATTATTGCACTGTCTTTAACTGTTTGGTGGATGCAGGACTAAATTAGTCATAGACTTGAGTTACTACATTAGAAAAGTAATTTGAGTAGTTTTGTGGTTTGTCTCAAAACTAGTTGTTGTACATTTTAAGTAGAGTCAGAACTAGAAAAAAATCTATGTTGTAAACCTAGAGTCTAAAAACAAACGGTTAGCAAGCTAATTGTTTTTTTTCTTTCTTCTCTCCTCCCTGCCCCCATATTGTTTTAATGAATCTGTACCTAGACTAGGGTTAAGAATTGATCCAGATAAAACAATTTAGCGATATCTTAATATGGATGTTGTCATGCACTTATTGACTACATATTTTCCTGAATTGAAAATCATATGTTCAAAAATTTAAAGTGCAAAAGAAATTGTGCAAATTGAATGACTGATACATGAAAGATGTTAAGTTAATAGATATAAAGGAGACAATTAATAAAATATCTTACACTACAGGTAAATGATTTAGGGTTAGGTCCAATAGCTATGTGAAAGTCTCTTTTACACAAGAAAATGATACAATGAAAATATTTTGGCAATTTTTTATATTATTAATGTAAATATTTAAATAAAATCTCAGTTCAAACTTTTGTAGGAATTATGACATTTAAGAGGGACAAGGTTGCTATGAATAGGAAGAAGAAATCTATCATAAAAGAAAATTTCAAAATCTTGATTAATCATTTGAATAAGGTTGGAAGAGAAAGAAAAAAAAACTTATGATTTCTAAAGTTGTGATCTAATAAAATAAGAAATTATTGATGCTATGAATATCAGTACAGAAGATGAGAAGCTATATTGGTAATTGAAAGATTAGTTTTATAACATTTTAACATTATGACTGAAACATATTGCTACATCTGACAAATTAATAGAAAAAAAAATTTTTTAGAATGCTTGATATCCTAGACTGAATGGAGTCACTATCAAAAAAGGGAGCTGAAAAGTAAAAATTATATGTGGTAAATGGAATCCAGATTTAACATATTAACCAGTGTAGATCCAGCAATGCAGAACAGTCCAGACAGTAGGAGTTGAATGGATGGCCCAGTCAGACAATCAAGCAAGCAGCATCTGAAAGTTGTTTGGCAGTTTCTAAGTAGGTGAGCAAGACATGTAATCAGTTAAGTGTAGCATAACAGCTGGGTAGTGGCCCAGGCAAGTAGGATCAGATTTTATCAAGATATTTCACAACAAACTGAAGATACTCAGTCCTGGGATTAGTCTGTAGGCAAAAATAGTCTTCTATCTGAGAAAAAAATGGCACAGAAGGCAGTGGCCCAATTATAGAAGGGTAAGATTTGACAATATATGACAACATGGAGATCAACATAGGGAACATGACAAGGAACTTGGAAGGCAGGAGCTCAAGCATAACAATAACCGTATGCAGAAGGGAGGAGCCTTCAGTTAGACCTGCTGAAATTGCAGCCCTGACAATGATGTAGAATTCTTAGGACTGTAAGGGAAGAGCTACATTTAGTTTCTCATGGAATCCTTAGATGCCCAGCTGCAATAATTATACTATTTCAAGTTGCTCAATTGGTTCAAAAGAAAAACAGACACTGTCGGAGGCTTATCATAGAAATGATTCATTTTCTGTATAAACTTAGTTAGAATCACTGTGTCAATTAAAATATTTTTGTAATTTGAGTTTGTCTTGACTGAAAAGATATGCTCTATATAATGTATTTTGTCAAAGTCAGTAGTGACTTCAGAAAAACTCAGACAAAATTTGAGTTTTGTTTTCAAGCTTGGATGAGGACAGCCACTATATGGATGTATTTAATAAAAAAATTTCCTGGACGCCTGGGTGGTTCAGTGGGTTAAGTGCCCTACTCTTGATTTCAGCTCACGTCATGATATCACAGTCATGAGATCGAGTCCTGCATCGAGCTCCACATGGGGCTTCGCGCTGGGCTCTTTTCAGGGCTCCATGCTATGCATGCTTAAGATTCTCTCCCTCCCTCTCTTCTACCCCTCCCCAACTTGCACGTGCTCTCTTTCTCTCATTCTCTCTCTCAAAAAGAAAACTCCTTCCTTCTTTTATTTATAATCATAATGTAAATGTCTCAGATTTTCTTTTCTTCTGAACTTTTTCATGTGGCACCATACATATGACTTTGTCAGTGGAAGAGAACACTATCTCTACCAAAAGATATTTCTTTATGGAAGTAAATAAGGTCTCTACTTAAAAAAATTACCAAAATTATATAAAAGTGCACTTTTAAATGATGGAATGAAAAAAAGAGATAGAGAGAGAAAATATATACTGGTAATATCCCTCCAAATTGGGCATTTAACTAAAAACATTAACATTTTGTTTATTGACTTAAAATAATTTAATTCAATGTCCAAATCATTATTTCTCACCTATGGGCTCCACATTTTTTATTATAAAGTTTACACAAACGTAAAATATTCAGTTCTTGTTTTCATTAGAATAGGCAGGACATGTTCCCAGTTATCTGCATTACAAGGTAGAATGCAATATATACCATGACAAAATGTTGACAATGGGAAAAAAAGAGGGCCTAATTCTAAGAATCAGGGAAATTTCATGGAGGGGTGGCATCTGAGTCCTCTGTGATGGTATGACAGAACACTAGCAAATCAAGAAGAGGAAGTATATTCATGGTCAATGGATCAATCCAAGCTAATATCTGGCCAAAAATATCAGAATATTTTTGGGAATGGTAAGTTGTCTGTGTTGCTTGGATGATAAAGTAAGAGGTAGCAGTGTTATTAAATGCTGAATATGTTGGTTGTGGCCATAATATAGAGCTTTGTTGACAGAAGGATACTATTTGAGTCACTGAAGAATTTAAGCCAGAAAGTAACCTGATCAGGGCTGGGATCAAGAAAAGTATATTGTTTGAACGAGGGATATGTTTTTGTGGAGACCTGTCAAAAAATGTATTACAACAATATAGAAATAATAATTCTTATTTATTTTTAAAAATAGGATTTATTTAGCATATTAATATACACTCAGCACTGTGCTAATGATTAACAGGCAGTATATCATTTAATACAGCAACATTAAAGAGGAAATATTTTGTACATTTGCTGAATGATTAAAATGAGGCTTGACAATATTAAGATACCCACCTAGCTAATAAGTGGCAGAGCAAACACACCCAAACTGTCATGAATGTCTAAGGTTTCTTTTAGAAATCGGTGCTGGGAGTTTGGATTTGAGTCTCAGTGCCAACAGTAACCAGTTAACTTGGAACATCTTTATTAACCTCTCCAATTCTCAGATTATAGATCCATAACAGCAGTGTAAAGCGACCCAGTCCTTAGCATTGTAGTGAATCTTTAGAAAGATAAGGAGTGGAAAGTTGCTAGGATAGAGTCTGACCTGTAAGATTTACTCAGTTTAGCTCAGTGGTAATCAGGATGGAACAGGGAGATTGGGAGAGCCCATGCAGAATTGATGGGACTTGGGCACCTACTCAATGGAGGGAGCAGAGAAAAAGGTGGAGATGTGGCATCATGGTTTTTCCTGGGGATATCCATTAATACATGCAGAATCAGGCAGAAGAAAAGGTGTCAGGAAAATGAGTTTGGTTTAAGGTCTGATGATTTAACATGGGATATCCAAATGTAGGCATTTAAAAAAGCAAATCTAAATTTTCAGACACTGTCAGAGGTGGCAGTTTAGATTTAGAAATCATCAAGCTTAATACTTGCAATCTTAGTGGTGATCACTAAAGGGAAATGAATCAAAGAAGAAAAAAATACAGGTTGAATGTATCTTTTGGATGTCCTGTAATAAACTCAAGATTATGACAAGTTAGTTTCCTACATAGAAAACTGTTTCACGTACAAAGAGAGTAGCCATCCGAACAGCCTCTTCATTAATAATATGGAAAAAAGCCTGAAATATCAGTAAGTGCTGCCTGTCTTCAGAGAAATAAAATCAAAGGAATGTTCAATTGAGAATAGCATGGTGTTCATGCAACAAAGAAGGCACAATCATTTATCTGGTATTTGGCATTTTGAATTATATTTTCCTTCTTATTTATGACCTCTTGATGAACAAGAATTGCAATATGTCCCCCGTCACTAATGTGACTGTGAGGTGTACCAAATAACTCTTCGTTATAAATATTCCTGAAATGTGGAGTGATATATAGGGATTAAGTATAAAGAGAACAAGAAAGCTAAATCCTCATTCTAATGGGAAATATTTTCTAAATTTTCAAAATGCTCTTCTAATTATATTCTAATGAAATATTTTTATTTAGTTTTTATGTTTTTATTTTCTTGATGACAGTGTTCATTCTGAACTTGTCTAGTTTTGTTGTTGTTGTTGTTGTTGTTGTTGTTGTTGTAAACAAGGATTTTGGAGGCATACTTTCATTTAAACCTGTTTTCTGGGTATCAGTTATTACTTCTTTAGGGGCGCGTGGGTGGTTCAGTTGGTTGAGCCTCTGACTACAATGTACAAAAAGTACATTTAGGGATGCCTGAGTGGCTCAGTCAGTTGAGCATCTGACTACAGCTCAGGTCATGATCTCACGGTTCCTGGGTTCGGGCCATGTCAGGCTTTGTGCTGACAGCTCAGAGCCTGGAGCCTGCTTCTGATTCTGTGTCTCCCTCTCTCTCTGCCCCTTCCCCAGCTTGTACTCTTTCTCTCTCTCTCTTTCTCAAAAATAAATAAACATCAAAAACATTTAAAAATTATTACTTATTTAAAAGGTGCATTTTAAAACAAGACCTGTTAACCAAATGAGGATTGTCTACTCAGAATATTTTTTAAAGTTTTTTTTTATATACATATTAGATTTTAATTTGAGATTGGACATTCCCTGAATTAATTTGCACCCAAAACAGGTTAAATAGTAATGGATCGAACACTAACATGAGTGCTCACTTTGGTTAGTTTACAGTATAACATAATTACTGAGCAGAGAACAATCTTTTGATACAGCAGGGGAAGAACACAATTAAAGTCCATGAGCTCTATTTTGCCATTTAAGATGTAGCAATTGTCTCCATGGGAAAGAGAAAATGTTAGAAAATATTTTGGTAAAAACAACCAAGCTAGCCAAGTCTCAGCAAGGTAGAGAAACAATTAGAGTTTAGAGTTCTTAAATCTCATTGTTAATGCCTAAAAGCCCTGGGGATATTCATGGGGATATTTTCTGATTAGTTTTGTATATTTTCTCATTCTCTATGACGATATAAATAGTGATTAATGCTCAGATTATAATGATCCTCTTCAGCTAAAGCCATGTTTTGTTATGATAGTCATCAAAAGATACCACAAAATGGTTTAATTTCTAAAGAATGTCTGAAAAGAAAAACAAAACAAAACAAAAACTTGCTCCTTTTATACTCCCTGTAGAAATACCCATTGTGTATTCCTAGGTAAATTATCATGTAATGAAGCATCTTGATTATATAATCCTGAGGAAGCTAGAATAATAGTAGTAGTAGTAGTAGTAGTAGTAGTAGTAGTCGGATAATAGATTAAACTATTAAAGTAGTTATAGAAATTGAATTTTATTTTCATTCAACTCATAATTTTTCAAGCCTAATCTGAGCCAAGCTCTCTAGCTCTTTGCTGGGATTGATAATTTCCACTTGCTACTTCCTTTTTTCAAATAAATCAAATATGCCTCTGATGTGTTCCTTTATTATTATACTCTATACACATTTCATACATTCTAAAAAGTATATATATATATATATATATATATATAATGAATATTATTAAAAGAATGATAAGAAGAACGCCTTTGTACCACTTAGCTTAGGACATAGAATATTATCACCACCTCTCCAATCACACACCACTTTTTCTCCTAGAGAAGTAATTAATATCCTGAAATTTGAGAGCTACATGCATTGAGACTGCTACCATACATACAATACAAATTTCCTGCAATTTTCCCCTTACTTTTATTCCTGAGATTCATCTACATTGATGTTTATAACTCTGGTTCGTGAAACTTAATTTCTTTGTAATATTTATTTTATCCAATGTGGATATTATCAGACTTTTAAATTTCTTGGCTATTTGGTGGATATAAAATTATATATGAGTTGTTATTTACATTTCTTGATTATTTATGAGGTTGGATAGCTATTTTGTACTTAATGACCATGTTTTTTCCAAGTTTTCCTATTTTTAACTGCATTAAAAGTAAGTTGCAAAATATTACGTTTCATCTCTACCTCAACATTGATTTCCTAAGAAAAGGCTATCCTCCTTCAATAAAAATAACAGTATCACATTTGAGAAAATTAAAAGTACAATATTTTTTTATAGTGTATATTAACAATTTATCCAATTGGTCAAATTATTTTTTTTTAAGTTTATTTATTTATTTATTTTGAGAGAAAGAGAGGAGGGGAGGGACAGACAGAGGGAGAGAGAATCCCAAACAGGCTCCACACTGTCAGGGATGAGCCAGATGTGGGGCTCGTACCCATGAACCGTGAGATCATGACCTGAGTTGCAATCAAGAGTTGGACACTTAACTGACTGAGCCAGTCGGCAGGTGCTCCGGCCCGCCAAATCCTTTATATCTTATTTTGTTTTTTCAGGATCAAATTAAGATTATACTATCAACATAGTCTCTTTAATTTATTTTAATCTGGTATAGTTCTTGCACTTTTTTACTGTTACCTATTGACATTTTTTTTTTTTGGTTGTTATGACTTTATTTTTCAGAGCACTTTTAGGTTTATAGCAAAATTGAGAGGAAGGTGCAGGAATTTCCCATATATCCCTGCCTTCACAGTTGCATAGCCCCCATTATCAATACCCCCCACCCGAGTTGCACATGTTGGAACTGATGAACCTAAAGTGACATCATAATCATCCAAAGTCCATATAATTGTTTGGACAATTGTACAATGACATGTATTCATCATAATGGTATCATACAGAACATTTTCACTACCCTAAAAAATTCTCTGTGCTCCACCTATTCATCCCTGCTCTCCTACTTTTTCATATATTTTGCACAGCCTGTGTCATTTTCTCATTTAAACTTTCAATTACTTGTTTTTATATTGAATTTTAGTTCTTTGTATAGTCTGGATTAATCCCTTGTGGATATGTTTGCAAATATTTTCTCCTGGCATACTACATGTCTTTTCACTTCTTTTAATGGTGCCATTTCACTGATGAAAAATATTTAATTTTATTGTAGTAAAATATATCAATGTTTTAAATACATTATTTGTGGACATTTTTGTATGCATGTTTTGTCATCTCTGTCTCAAGAAGTTTGCATAATACTGGCCTTATTTGTTATTTAAATGTTCTTTAAAATAATCTGAACCTAAAATTTCATTAGGGGATACATTAAAATTAATAACTTTTTAAAAATTATTATTATATATTTTTTCTTTTCTAAAATACTTTTTGAGTTAATTATAACTAATATTTTCAAAAAATGTTTCCATTGCATTACTTCAAAATGTCTATTTTAAATTTTTTCACAATAGACATTTATTATAATTATATTTTCATGTTTTTTTATTTGTTTTGAGAGCGAGAACAGAAGCAGGGGAGGGGCAGAGAGAGGGACAGAGAGAATCCCAAGCAGGATCTGCATTGTTAATGCAGAGCCAGACACGGGGCTAGATCCCACAAACTGTGAGATCATGACCTTAGCTAAAATCAAGAGCCTGGTGCTCAAATGACTGAGCCACCGAGGTGCCCCATTGTTTATTATATTTTAAATCTCTCTAGTGGTTGGTTATGTCATAGTTTGGGTTCTAATGTTGTTCATTTTTATTATTCCTCTTCCATTTTTTGATTGATCCATTACAGATATTGGCTAATTTTATTTTCTCTTTTTTTAATCCTCCCTTTTGCTCCCTTTTATTTTCTGTCAATGTTTGTTTTTATCTTTATACATTCTTAACTTCTGAAAGTTTTGTTTTATTCTGATGTGGGGTTTTTTTTGTCTTCTTAAAATACATAACTAACTCATTAAGTGTCACCCTTTTTCTCTCATCTAATATAGCATTCAGGGTCATATATTTCAATATTATGATTTAAATAACTATGTGTGCTTTTAAAAAGTGGTAGTGCTTGTCATCCAGTTATTAGTATTGTCTGATTTTTGTCACGATTTCTTTTTTTGACCTTAGAACCAATCATGAGAGTGTTTTCAGATTTTCCTAATATATAAAGTGCTTTAAGTATGTTTTTAAAGTATCTTTCTTTAAGTATCTGCATACTGAGTGTTTGCTAATTTATTGAGACTTGCATTATGGAGCAGTATGCGTTCCTTGTCTTTCAGCTTTCTCCTATGTGTGTGCTTGAAAAAGGTGTATCTTCTCCAGTTCAGGGGTTCAGAGATCTAGTTATCTGTCATCTTTGCACAAGATTGTTAATTGTGTTACTAAAATCCTTTGTATATTTCTGAGTTTTTGTCTGCTGATATGGGTATTTCTTATCTGTTTGACCTGTGATGATTATGTCTACATCTACATTGACTATGGTAAAATTTCCAGTATTGTTAATGCTTTCAGTTTTTGATTTATATATCATATAGCTCTGGTTTTGTTTTTTGGTTTTTTGTTTGTTTTTACTTCTTAGACATTTACTATTACTATATCTTTCTGGTGAATTAAAGCCTTTATTAATTACATTATGAAATAGCTTCCATCATATCTGAAATACTTTTTTACTAAGATTTTCTTTTTTTTTTTTTGATATATGGTTCCACTTTAGCAGTTTTTCCTGCTAAATCATTATGCATGTTTTTATTCTCAATCTTTCTAAGCCCTATGGACTTAGTTGTGTCTCTGGTAACAAAATATAAATTCATATTATTGATGTTGTTTTTTAATATGGTCTGACCATCTTTTTTAAATCTAATGAATCTAATCAAATCTCCAGAAAATAAGAGAGATGAAATTTTCAAAGAATAATAGCTCTGACTTTTTCAAATTCAATGAATGACAACATATTTCCAATACAGAGAGCTTCCTCACAAAAAAATCTGCAGAATAAACCAAAAATAAATCCCCACCTAGATACATTATAATGATACAAAATAACACAAGATTAAGTTCTCTTCCTGGAAAAAAAAAAAAAGTTGACTGGCAGTTGCTTTTTGAAAAGCAGCAATGAAAGCCAGATTTAAAATCATCTTTTGGGGGGATGAGAGTCTTCTTTGTGCAAAACGGAGGAACAGAGAGGTGGTTTTTGGTTTTTAGTTTGGGGTGGGGTTTTTGTTGTTTTTTTTGTTTAGTTATGTTGTTTCTGGTTTTGTTTTGTTTTGTTTTGTTTAGCATAGAAGCTGAATGATGGGAAGATGCTCCTTCCCAATCTTAAATTCTGCTTCAAACAAATCTGATCTAAATATAAGTTGCCTGTGTTCTGAACATGAGGATATGTTTCACTGAAGGATGCTTGATTTGGGTGAGAAAAGACTACCTTTGTAGGTGAAAATAATACTTAAAACATTCATTTGATATAAAGATTGAATCTGTATGGAAAGAAACCAATTTGACAATAAATTTCATATATTAAAAAATAATAATAAAAAAATAAAAAATAAAAAATTGATCAAGTAAAAAAAAAAAAAGATTGAATCTGGCCTAACTGGTCATTATAATTTTGTGCAAGTTACTTAATGTTATGTGACACACTTTTTCCTCGTTCATAGAGTGAGATCTAATAATAGCACATATTCAACAAGTGGCTGTGAACATTAAATAATTTAACTGAATAACACTAGGAAAGTACCTGACATTTTGTAAAAATCAAATAATTTTCTTGATAATGGAGTTCAAGAAAATGATTCCTGTGATTTTTTTCAGTATTTTGATTACTCTATTGTATTGATTCTAAGACTCACATTTAATTTCATACTTTATCATCTCAGATATTAGGTATATCTTTTAATTCAAAACCTGTTATATTTTATGAAGTATAATAATTAAAACTAATTTTATTTTATTTTTAAAAAATATTATTGAAACGTTAATATAAAATGTCATATTGGTTTCAGGTGACAACATATTGATTTGACAATTCTATACACTACTCAATGCTCATCATGATAAGTCATCATCAGTCACCAAACAAATGTTATTAAAATATTATTGACTATATTCCCTATGTTGTATTTTTCATTCCCATTTCATTTATTTTGTAGCCGGATGTTTGTACTTCTTAATCCCCTTCCTCCATTTCATCTGTCTCCTTCCATCTTACCCCATCTCTGGTAACCACCAGTTCATTCTCTGTATTTAATAATCTGTTTGTTCATTTGTTTTGTTTTTAAATTTTTTTATTACTTATTTTTGAAAATGAGAGAATAGAGCACAAGAGAGAGAGGGTTAGAGAAAGGGAGACACAGAATCCAAAGCAGGCTCCAGGCTCTGAGCTGTCAGCACAGAGCCCCATATGGGACTCGAACCTACGAACCATGAGATCATGACCTGAGCCAAAGTCTGATGCTTAACTGACTGAGCCACCCAGGCACTCCTGAGTTTGACTACTTTAGATTTCACATATAAGAAGAATCATATAGTATTTGTGTTTCTATGTCTCCTCTGTTTTACTTAGCATAATTTCCTCCAGATTCATTCATGTTGTTACAAATGTCAGAATGTCCTTTTTAAAGGCTGAATAATATTCCATTATATGTGTTACCACATTTTCTTTATCCATTCATCTGTTGATGGGTATTTAGGTTGTTTATATATCTTGGCTATTGTAAATAATGCTGTGATTAACAGGGGAATGCAGGTATCTCTTCAAAATCCTGATTTCAATTCCTAGTATTGGATAAATACCTAGAAGTAGAATTGCTAGATCATATGGTAGTTATATATATTTTTTTTTTAATTTTTTAACGTTTATTTTTGAGAGAGAGAGAAAGAGAGAGTGAGTTGAAAGAGTGTGATCAGGGGAGGGACAGAGAGAGAGGGAGACACAGAATCTGAAGCAGGCTCCAAGCTCCATGCTGTCAACACTGAGCCCGAAGTGGGGCTCAAACTCACTGAACCATGAGATCATGACCTGAGCCGAAGTCGGGCACTTAACCAACTGGGCCACCCAGGCGCCCCTGTTAATAGTTCTATTTTTAATTTTTTTTTTTAGGAACCTCCATACTGTTTTCCATAATGGCTATAATTTAAACACTTGTAATAATCCTTTGTTGAATTTACAATATATATTAAATTAGCTAAATATATGGTAATAATTATAAAACAATTCTAATCTAAGACAATGAAATAAATAGAATTTATAGAACATATGTGCAAAAGTATTGCATTTACATAATAATAAAATGTTTTAAGCTCTAAAGCCAAGCTTTCTTGGAATTTCTAAAGATATATAATTGAAAGTGCCAGGCACAATATGTCAAGCATCCCTTCTTTTGATTTGAAACTTGAATGCATTTCATATGAAATATAATTTAAGTGTTTTTTATTTGCTTGCAAATAACTCTTACAAATGATATTTGGTAAAAGATATTTCATATCCAATGCTTTCTGAGATTCACACCACATATCTGCTGCATGTATTTTTCTTTATAAGATGCAGTTAACCTAAAAGAAGGTTGCAATAAACAAAGCACCAAATAAATGTAAGTTAAAAAGAAATGAAAACTGCTTTCTTAAGAATGTCTGTATATGTAAAGCTTATATATGGCAAATACCTTCTATCTGAATAACTTTTCTTTAAAATATACATATATATTTGGGGTGCCTGGGTGGCTCCATCGGTTGGGAGTCTGACTTCGGCTCAGGTCATGATCTCACAGCTCATGAGTTCGAGCCCCATGTGGGACTCTGTGCTGACGGCTCAGAGCCTGGAGCCTGCTTCGGATTCTGTGTCCCACCCCCCTATCTGCTCCTTCCCTGCTCATGCTCTGTGTCTCTCTGTCTCTCACTAATAAATAAATATTTAAACAAATTTTTTTAAATAAAAAAATATATATTTAACTATCCATCTACATACAGTGCTAATATGTAATGTTTAATTACTCCTCAATTAGTTTTACAAAGAGAACTAAACTCAATGAATAAATTGTTTTATAATGTCATTTTTATTTTAAGTTTATCATTTTTTGTTCAATTTAATATTCCAGAATATCCATTATATCCAATAAACATTTCACATATAAGAAGAAATGTATTAAAGTTGCATAAACTTTTGACACTCATTATTATTTCCCCAACATTAGCTTCATTTCACATACAAATAGAATGCTCATAACTTTTAGACTATTTCACATATTTTAATAAAAGAGCAATATTCCAAAATATTATTTCATTTTACTCAGATATCACTCTGAAATACTAATTTAGAGGATGGAATTTATCTACTTTATGTATTATAGTTTTTCTAAATCATTTTATTATTTTAAAAAATTCTCACTTTTAAAAATTCTGTGTTGGACCTACAATGAAAGAAAAATAACATTTTGGGTGTGTGGGAAGTGTTCATCACTGCCAGAGGAAAAAAAAATCTACCATCCCTTATCATATAATATATGATATAAATAAACTCCCAAATATATACCATCCCCCAAACAATATTTAATACATACCTAAGATGGACCCCCACAATTTGCTTCCTGTTATTCCTTACATTCAACACAAATTCTAAACTATAAGCTGTGTTTCAACAATTAAACTCCTGGGGCACCTTAGACTCAGTCAGTTAAGTGTCCGACTTTAGTTCAGGTCATGATCTCACAATTCATGGGTCTGAGCCCTGCGTCAGGCTGTGTGCTCACAGCTATAATCCTGAAGCCTGCTTCATATTTTATGTCTCCCTTCCTCTCTGCCCCTCCCCCACCTGCGCTTGCGCGCTCTCTCTCTCTCTCTCTCAAAAATAGATACACATTAAAAAATTAAGAAAAAAACGTATTAAACTACTATCCTATTTGAATATTTTAAATGAAATTTTAGTTTCTATATTAGTAACTATTTTAACTTTAAACTTTTTTTAATTTCTCAGAATGTCATTAATAGTTCTTTTGATTGCAATTAAAGCTTTATGAAACTTAAAGACTACCTTGACCTCTCAAAATAAAAAATATTTTTTGTATTTTCACAGTGGAAAAGTAGTAGTATTTTACAGTAAATACAGTAAACTGTTCTTTCAAAAAGCTTTTCCAAACTGAGATGTAAGAATGTCACTGATGAGAATTATTCATCCTAAGACCAATAAACCCTGTAGGAGTTTTTCCCCAAATGGCACAAATAAAGACCTAACAAGCTTTGCAGAATGAAATGGGAAAGCATTGATCATGTAACATTACTCTGGAGTATAAATTTCATTTGAATTATTTGTGTACAGATAGGCACTACTTGTTACCATATTCTATTTGTCACCCATTACACAGGATATAAACAATATAGAATTTTTTATATGGGAATTATGGTGGGCGGAGAAGGGGAAATATGTGAGGAAACACAAGAGACAACACTTGAAATGAAAGGATTTTAGAGGGTTAGTGGGAATAACTCTCAAGGTAAAACATTCCAAGTAGTTCCTATAGTAAAGCTTTAGAGAAAGCTAATTTAGCAGATTGGGTGAGTTCCAAGAACACAATTATAAAAGTTTAAGATTTCTTGTGTCTTCTTCTTGTATGTCTTTGTAGAATTTGTTTTTCTTGGTTACTATCAGTTAAACAACAGGCAAGTACATATGTATGTACATATATATATATATATATATATATATATATATTTGTTTATGTGTGTGTATTTACAGCCATAGGTAAATACACACATATGTATTTGCCTACTAACTTCATTAATTACTAACATTGTACACTCTTTTATGAGCTTTGCAACAGTGATGAAATCATAGCAATGGCATCTCTATAAAAGACATCAAGCAGCTAGATAAATAAGAATCTCATATCTGAACACTTCCCATTCTATGTGTGTGCCCTGTGTCTATGTGGGCATGTGTGTATGTATATATGTAGCTATGTGGAAAATTTCTAGACCCAGATAATAAAACTGTATCTGTGTACCCAAATTATTCATTCAAGCATTGTGGCTGAATTTATATGCTCAGTAAGTCAGCTAAAATAATAACCTTGGAGGACTAAATTGAAATATTTAAACAGTTAATACTAAATGTAAACAACATACCTATAAGCAACTGTTTTTGGAAACAAAAATAATTAGATTTCTATTTTTTGTAATTTTTGCCAGATGGTTCATAAGTTTAACAGAGTTTTAAGGTATTTACTGTGGTTGGATAATTTGACTGAAAGGGAAATGAATTAAGGATGTCATAGTATTGAATGAAATGAAGTGTTAAAAAAATTTAACTGCAAAGTTATAGGTAAAAAAAAAAAGCAACCATAGTAATATATTTTTCTATTACCTACTCTGCACAATGAATTACTCTTAGTGTTCTACAGATTTTTAAGTCAAATCTTCAAAGCAATATAATCCATGGGTGCTTCTAGTACTCCATTTTACAAAAGAAACAATAGACATTCACCTTGTTTTAACAACTTGTCCAAGGTCACATCACCAGAGGTAGCAAAGTTAATCTTTGAATTCTGGAAGTCTGGCTTCAGAGTCTTAACACCTACCAACTACACTACACAACCTCTCAATGTTGACTTTTGGTCTTGAATTTTTCCACAGATCATTATATTTGTAGATTTTTTTCCTCTATGTGTTTTTACTTGAACAAATTTTTTCTAATTTAACTGCCCTCATTGGAAGACATGACTCTAGCAAATGGAAATTTAAGATAGGAATCAATTCATAATTTGTTCCTTTGCCAAATTCCTCTAATACCTTTTTATTTTTAACATACGGTAGTGAAGTTTAAATTAAAAATCAGGTGTTGGGTCACCTGGGTGGCTCAGTCAGTTCAGCATCCTACTGTTAAGATTTCTGCTCAAGTCATGATCTCATGGCTCCTGAGATTGAGACCAGCATCGGGCTTTGCCCTGATGGTGGGGAGCCTTCCTCGGATTCTCTTGCTCTCCCTCTCTGTCTGCTTCACCCCACTCGTGCTCTCTCTCCCTCTTTCAAAATAAATAATAAACTTTAAGAAAACTTGGATATCCATTAAATTTATCTATGATGAGTATTAGACTTTTGATAGACCACACAAATATACATAGTATATATGCTTATGTGTTTATATATTTTAATAATTCATAAAAATGATTTTTTTCTAAGGTCTGAATATTTGCGTTGATGTAGCTGGTCTATCATGTAAAGTTACAAGGAAAGAAAACTTTTCAGAAATGTATTTTTCCCCCTCAAGTCTAGTTTTGTTCTTTTACTTGTGGGAAAACATACAAAGTCCAAAGTTTGTTTTTTTTTTAATTTTTTTTAATGCTTCTTTATTTTTCAGAAAGAGAGAGAGAGACAGAATATGAGCGGGGGAGGGGCAGAGAGAGAGGGAGATCATGCCCTGAGCTGAAGTCAGCTGTTTAACTGACTGAGCCACCCAGGTGCCCCTCAAAATCCAAATTTTTAAATGGAAATGGTATATTTTTTAGCTTCTCAACCAAAACCACTTTCTTCCTTTATGTGAATTTGTAATTTTTATGTGGAAATTTGAATTTTCATTTTAGAAAATAATTTAAAACTATTTTAACTAATCATGAATAAGAGGTATGTGTGTTCTCAGTCTTATAGCAGCTGGAAACTATTTAACATCTTTGAGACTATAAACAGGATACATAAGCAAAGTTTAGCTCCATAAAGTATGCTTCTGATAGCCTTTTTAAAAAATCATTAATCAGTAAGTTGTACCTCTTTATGCTTATTTTTAACTTTTTCCCTAATTCCCATAAATGTACAGATATAGAGTACTATATATTAATGTTCAATCACAAATGTTAGTAATAATACAGAAACATTTATCAGAAACTTCAAGAGGGAAGGAGGGTAGCGATGAATGATTTTGAAGTCCTTATGGGAAAGCATTAAAAGTCACAAATGAAATTAGCTAACGCCAGCAGTGTCTTTATATTTGGTTTTGCTCTTACAGACTAAGGAAGGGAGTTGTGTAGATTTGCCAGGAGAGATTTTCCAGGAAAGTTGTGATACACTAAAGCAGGAATTATATCCTACATGAAATTATATCCTAAGATGGGTTGTATCAAGGAGGCTGGGAAACAAGAAATGCTTCTTCACTGACGTAATAGGTCTTACATCAGAGTGGCCACATTAAGAACTGGGAGGAAGAGATAAACCTGAGATATTTGATGGGCACATCTCTGAACTTACTGAATTGAATTGATGGAACAAAGAGAGGGGAATCACAAGTATAACGTAAAGTTCACATTATGAAAATAGGAACTGAGGCAGAGGGCAATTCCATTAACACAAACAAGTCTATTAAGGAAGAATCTAATTTGAGAATATTTTGATTTTAAGTAAGTAGACTTTGTGCAAAACAGAGCATTCTAAAGAAAATATTTGTCTAATTTTGGAAATACATATTTATAAATTAACAAAAGAGGAAAAATGAATGAGAAAGGTTTAGAAAAGCATCTCAATTTTCTTCCTATTATTTATTAATAACTTGAAAATTATACTTTGAATATATATTTTGAGTATATACATTGTAATCAGTATTTTACATTTCCTCTAACCTTCTCAAATATTTTAAAGCGGTTATAATAATACTTATGTTAAAAGTAAGAAAAATTAGACACTATAAATATTGAGTGATTTATGTAAAACCATACAAGAGGGTGACACAGAAACAGAACTGAGCATTTTGTCTCCACATCCCTATTGTTTCCTTGCACATTGCCATATTTCTCTTGATTTTCCCAAGATACCACATAGAGTACTTATTTATAACAGATTTTGATGGAGGTTTGCAGTTTCAAAGGAGACTATACTACAATATTATATAACAATGAAAACAAGTAAAATTCAATACTATATATCCAACTTTACAAAATCCTTTAGCCACACCCATGTCTGAAATCAATTTCTAGCTGACAGTTTTCTTCAAGTCCCTCATAGATTATTGCTGAGGCTTTTTCTTCCTCCACTCTCGCCATGCCCCTTTCCCTTCTCAGTTCCCCTTGCCTTCTCATCCCCCTCCATCTTTTTCTCCTCCTCTCCTTCTGCTTCTTTCTCCTTCTTCCTTTCAGTTGCTTAAGTTCACTGGAGACTACTGAATTGAGCTAATGTGTTACAAAAAACAACTTAAGCAACTTTTTGTTTAGCTGTCTCCTTTTCCCTTCCAATCTACTCCCTCTCATAGGCTGAGGCTGCTGCACAAATGTACCTCCATTAAGATGTTTGCTAACCAAGGACCACGTATTTACTCGAAAAAAAAAAATCTCTCTTTTTTATAAGCAGAAGAAGCATCGACCTGTAGGATTATGTACTTCTGATTTACTTACATATGTAAGTCACCTTGGTATAAGTAACTACAATGCAATATACTAATACCGTTCCCATTCAGAAATACATTAATACAAAATATCAACTCTTATATTGGAACCTCCTCATTTAGCAATGCATATTCGTACACACTGACTATGTTGATGCCTTTCCTATTAGGCAGTATATTATCAGTTATGAGGCAGACTGTTTGATCCTTTTGACTGCATTTTTTTCAACTTTAGATGACCAACAGGCTATGATGTATTGTTCACTAAACCAAAGATGTAATAATGTAATTTGGTCTGATCATTAATAATAATAGTAACCCCAAGAATGACAGCCTACTATATATGAATTTAAATGTTAAGTGATGTGATCATATTTATAATATATTTTGTTCTTAGGGTTTTTTGTTAAATATACTTCTTTATAAATGTGTGTGTGTGTGTGTGTGTGTGTGTGTGTGTGTGTGTGTGTGTGTGTAGGTGGAGAGAAAAAGTGAATATAAAGAGTAAGCCTAGAGTATTAAGTTAAAACCATTTAAAGCATTTGTAACTGCACATACACTAATAAGAAAATTGAAGACAAGTCTATTTTTATTTATATTAAAGTCTTTAGGGAACTAAGTGCTCCATGAAATATGTAATCTGTAAGGAGTACCAATTCCACTTAAATTAAAATTTTAATTTCCAAAGGTAATTTTACCATAAATGTGTATGTATGCATAAATGAGACAGACAAAAAGAAAGCATAAAAAATATTTAAAAAGCATCCAAAATGGTGCTTTTTCCTTCAAATTTGTTATTTATTGTCATTAGAATTTACTACAGCATAGTTTCAAATAATTGAAATTTCTGACCATAAACATCCAGAGGCATGAAGGATTTCTTTCTCTATTCTTTAAATTTCTTAAAAGAAGAACAATTAGTTTTTGGAAATAAAGAAATCATATTAATATTGAGATACATGGTCTTCAAAGTCTCTAAACTATGCTTAAATCATAGTATAAATATTTATTCACTGAGCATGACCAGAAATATAGTGAAGAGTTTGGTTTTATGGTTATACAACAATTTCTAATAAAAGTTGTATGGCACATTGTGAAAGTAGCATTCTATCATAAACTGGGTAGAAGGAATCTGATTCTAAGTTTATTTCCTATGGCCAATGAAATGGCCTTTCAGAATGCTTTATGAAACTACAAATCATTTGAGCTGCTCCCTGGCTGAGAAACTTAAATTAAATTGGAAAGAACCTCCAAGACAAATCAAGAGTCTTTTGAAACTATGTTAACTCTATCAACATAACTATCACCCTTACATTATGACTACTAATTTAGAGGCCTACGTAGAAGATTGCTTCACTCTTTTAAAAAATATAAGCTAATATTATAATTTTAATGGAATTTACTATTCATTGTACTTTTAGTCATATCCCTATCAGTGTTTTTCAAATTTGAATGTTTTCTGAGTCCCTTTTAAAGAAAAACAATTATGAATCACAGTGATAATTTAGATCATTTTATATTATAACAATTAATATGTATTATATATAATCATATAAATAATAATATAAAGCTATATGTATAAAACTATATGTAAACTTGTGTAAATCTATAATTGAAATATAAACAAAGTTACCCAATGATTAGTAGTAAAATAAACATTAAAGTGATAAATGATGTTGTTGCTTAAATTAAATGTTACATACAATGTGAGTAATATGGATAGTGTGAATATGGAACTATCTGCATGCAGATTCATTTGAGTTCATCTTGCTCACACATTCTCTTGGCACCCATGACTCTCTCATCTTTATACCCTGTTGGCCTTCACTTGATGTCATCCCACCACCTAGTAATTATCCCTACGTTATTTCTCATTAACGACAGAATCAAATAAGTACACCTTTGTACAAATTATGTTGAAATAGAGGATGAAATTAGGCATTAATATCACCTGTAGTAAGCTATAAGGTAGAAGATTAAACAAGACCATAAAATTTATGAACTGACATGAATGGCAACTTGAATTCAGTTTAAGCTTGTTTTTATCTTGTTTTACCTCCAAAAGGAAAAGAAAAACAGAAGAATTTACATAAGTCAATAACATGAGTGTAGAGATACAGCTTCCTAGTTATGAATGGGTGTGTGCAAATGTTCCCAATAGGCGACATAACTGTAGTGGAATAAGGAAACCTCCAAGTCAAAGGTGATTTGAGTTTTTTTGGTTTTCTGAATTTTATAAAGCAATCAAGCAATGGATAAGGGCTATATCAAGAATGAAGAACCTAAAATTTTCAGGCAATAGTAGCATATGAGGAGATTCTTGATCTGTGATTGTCATATCTGTACCATAAACCTCATTGCAGACCAGGCCATTGATTGCCTTTGGTGTTTCTTCTACAAAGGAATCTGCATGCACCGCATTGATACGCCAAGAGAAAACATTAGAGTGTGAACTCCTTAAGTGTTATCTTACCTTTCTAATAATTATATTTTGTAGAATATCTGTTTGAGTCTATATAAAATTGAATAGGTTGGTGATCATATTTCCATTTTATCTGAAACGTGCATGATACATTTTAGAGATGATCATTAAAATAAAATACAAGATTGTGTATTATGAGTGTAACAAAGAATTTATATGATCACTAGCACAAATCCAAGGACTCCAGTTTGAAAAATACTGCCCTAGATAAATATACCAAATCATAAAGAAAATGATTTAATTCAACTATTTACTGGCTGATATCCCTTTTTTATTTAGTACAACTCATATGTGAATGTGTGGCTTCATGATTTCTTGCCTCACGATAGAGGTAAGAGGTTCTGTTCTTTGTCTAGTTCTACGATTCTTATATTGGAAGTGAACTTGCCATGTCTTTATCTTTTTATACTATTTCATATCTTTTTAAATACCTCTTGCTTTCAATATTGTAAACATCCATTTATTTTTAGGTGCTTTAAATTTTTTAAACTTACTATTTTTTGACACCTTTCCCTGTTAAGAAACTCATAGTGACTTATTCGCATTCAGGGAAATTCAGTGGGTAACATATATATGAGACTTAGTAGACATAAGATTTTTTACTAAGAACCAGTATGAGTAAGATCCATTATATTTCTATATCTGAGATAATGAAACAAGGAAACTTTAGATATCGAATAGATATCCCCTCCATGTAACAAGGGGCAGTGTCTTTGTCAAAACTGTAGTTATGGGAGGCTAAAGAACCAATATGGTGTTAATAAAGGAAATCAGAAGTTCACAGACATTATCTCACTGATATTTCCTCACTCTCTTCATCAGACTACTTTACTCTCCTAGCAGTGTAAGTACATGCTAGGTCAGTAGTTATTATAAAAATAGTTTTGATACTGAGTTTTTGCATTTCCAGGGAAATTTTTATATCCTTGAACATCATTTTGTATGTGACTGTGTTCATCATTTAGGTGTCACAAGTATCCAAGCATATAGTAAAGTAGTCTGGGAGTACTGAGGATAGAATTTAATAGTCAATGAAAATTGCCCAGGGAAAAGCATGGAAAAGAAAAGGAGACAGAATTAGGTCTCAGACAATAATGAAATGTAGAGTGCTGAGACTCATTATCTCATCAGTTTTTCATCCTTATTGAGATACAATTAACATGTAATACTGTGTAAGTTTAATGTAAAGTATGTTGATTTGATACACTTATACATTGGAAAATTATTACACAACTCTCATCATTTTTGAAGAATAAGTCCATTCTCTTTCAGTACATTGAGTATATTATGTTTTACTGAAATTCCACTGCTAATTTTTTTACTAGTGGTTAGCATGTTCTTCAATGGTTACTATCCAAATTTCTTTGTAAATCAGATAACAAAATTTTGTTTAAATTGCCTATTTCAGCTACATCTGCTGAGTCACTGGCACTGAAAGAAATGTGTTTCTCATTCAGTTTTACCTTGATTCAGTACATTAATTTCCCATAATGTATGATGGAGCCTCCATTTATTGATGGTAATATGCTGGCCACTCTGATTTTTCCACTGGGCTCTAGTATGGAAAAAAAGACCTTATTTCTTTATATACGTTTGTTTTTTGTTTAAGTCATACAGTGACATTTTGAAAAAAATATTTTTGGTTTTCCTTTTAAATTAGTTTACATCCACAATTAATACCAGTATTTGTTGTGTAACTTTTCCTTGCAGAAATCACAGCAAAGTTTTCAAAGTGTCTATCATTTTTTCTTAAATACTTTTCTCTAGGCAGGTATTTAATACTCATGCTAATTAGGTTAGAATGAAATTGCTAATGCTGTACAATGTTTATAACACTCACTGAATATTTGTTTGAAAGAATAAATGGATGAAAATTAATACTTTTTTACGTTATGTGTCTCCTGAAAAGAGTTGGGTAAAAATTTTATAGGGGGTAAAATGGTATTTGAATCTGATTGCCTATTGACAGTGCCAGCTTGTGGAACAACCACAGACAACTGATGATTTTAGAAGAAAGCCTAGAGATGGAAAAGTGTTTAGGTTCAGATTCATGTAAAATTTCGTCAGTCCTTTGATGTTTGGGAATTTACAGACCAGTTTCCACATATAAGTTGCAAAACTATATGCTTTATATGAACTTAGGTAAACAGTATGTAGAGGCTCTAAAATTGGAAATACTGTTGGGAATATATTTAAAATTAAACAAAATCATAAGGCAAGTAAGAATTTAATAAAACTAGAGAATATAATAATAGCCTACTGTTGTTAGGAACAAAGTAAATAAAGGAAACCAGTGAACAACTTTTAGTTCAGTAAAATCCTATAATTTAAAAAAGAATTTTACCTATAGAAAATTTGAAATTATAAAAGTATATTCATATTTAAGTAAGGTTAGAGGTACTTAGAGCAATTTTACTGAAATGCTTACAGTCTCAGTCAAATTCAGTATATCACTCTGAGAAACCATTTTCCACTGATTAATGAAAGGATTTGTTTCTGGAAGAGAATTCTCTGCATTACAAATCCCTAATATTTTTCTGTTAGAAGATTTTATATCATCAATGCACGTACAACCTACTTATTTCTATAGTCATAAGAATTTAATATAGTGTAGCATCTCACATCTCACATTTCAGAACTGTGACTAGTCACAGTCCTTTGGGAGGAAACATGCAAACAGATTATGAATCCTTTATAATTCTTACAAACTGCATGTCTCCTCTCAGTAGTACTTCTAAGATTCATGGATATAATACCAAGAATGATTAAGATATCACAAACTATAATTCTACTCGATTTATAATTGAAAATGAAAAAGTTTCCCATAAAATGATATCATTATTTCTTTGAAAATTACAGGTATTCTAAAGTGTGGCCATGACCACAGGTATAAGTATCATAAATATCTCTGGGCAGGCTCTGAATTATTTTATTCCATTTTAAACCAACAGACTTATGTTCTTAATAGTGGTGTGTGTGTGCATGCATGACTGTGTGTGTGTGTGTGTTGCTTCACTTTCAAAGAAACATACGCCACGTGAGCAGTATAACTTATGATAGATTAAGTAGACTCTTACTGTTTACATACTTGTGGAAGGTCACTTTGCAATACTTGCAACTAATGCTTTCAGAGAAGTTTCAATGGTGGTGAAGTATATTTATAAGTTTGAGGATTATGATTGCCCAGGGCATTAACATAAAACAGACCCAAGGTATTATCGTGAGGGTCTTTCCAGCACATGGAAGAGTAAAACTTTTAAGAAAAAACTTCACTTGCATTCTCATTGGAAGAAAAATCTGAACTTTAAGGGAGTTGGTAGGGATATATAACATGAAAGCAAGATACTGAAAATAAGTCACTTCAGAATGGATGGAAGAAAATCAATGACCTTGATAATCTGAAAAGTCAGATTTTGGTCCTAGCTTCGACAGAATTTTAGGCAAAACTCTAAAGTCACTGGGTCTCAGTGCTTTCACTGGTTAAATAAGGGCAATGGACTAGAGGTTCTGTGATAAGCTATGAAACCTCCAAGTTTACAAATTGATTATTTTGTATTGATGTAACAATAATAGCATCAGGCATATATTTTATACAACCTCAGTTTTAAACTTCCCTTTTCATTCCATCACCTTATCTTTTTCTCTATTATCCCAACTCCAAAAATTGTTTACCTCTGTGTCCCTTATCACTCACATGTTCTCATTTCCCAGTTCACTACAATGTTTTGTTTTTGTTTTAAGTAGGCTCCATACCCAATGTGGGGCTTGAACTCATGACCCTGAGATCAAGAGTCACATGCGGTACCAACTGAGCCAGCCAGGTATACCTAATTCACTATGGTTTTAATCCCTTGTATATATTTTCAATTTCTGCCCATATCTCACAGGGCATAGCCCCAGCCTTGTTTAAATCTAACTGTCCAGTCACTCTATATATAACTCTAACTGCTAAAGTTCATTGGAAATAAACACAATTACACCTATTTTTGATCAGTTATCTCTCAAAAAGGTACTTAGTGCTACCTAGTCATGTTTACAATTACTGCAGTATAGGATTCTACCAAATGGCTGGCTGTGTGTAACCTCAGGAGTACACAGAGACATTTCTAGCAGGAGTGCTTTAAGATAATCAGTGACAACATCCTCAACTTTCCTACACCTGATCTACAGGATAAGGCATGGCTTGTGAGTTCGAGCCCCATGTCAGGCTCTTTGCTAACAGCTCAGAGCCTGGTACCCGCTTCAGATTCTGTGTCTCCCTGTCTTTCTCTACCCCTCCCTCACTCATGCTCTGTCTCTCTCTGTCTCAAAATAAATAAACATTAAAAAATTAAAAAAAAAAAAAAACCTGACCTCAGTAAATTAAAAAAATACATATTTTAGTAATAATATCTAAACTACTCTGAAATAAATTAAAGATGCATCTTAGGGGCGCCTGGGTGGCGCAGTCGGTTAAGCGTCCGACTTCAGCCAGGTCACGATCTCGCGGTCCGTGAGTTCGAGCCCCGCGTCGGGCTCTGGGCTGATGGCTCAGAGCCTGGAGCCTGTTTCCGATTCTGTGTTTCCCTCTCTCTCTGCCCCTCCCCCGTTCATGCTCTGTCTCTCTCTGTCCCAAAAACAAATAAACGTTGAAAAAAAAAAATTAAAAAAAAAAAAAAAAAAAAGATGCATCTTATAAAACAGATTATAAGCAATGCAATCAAAGTTAAAATCAAATGGATCTAATTTAATTATTCCTTTTTAAAATATGAGATCATAAATATATGTGCTATTTTCATTACTTACATTTATAATAACATTAATAATGTATAACCAAAATATTATTTATGGAGCTAGGCAAGGAATATGCTAAAAGCCAAGGAGTTTTCTTTTTTTTTTTCCAAATGTATGCCTATCCACCTGGTGTTTGGCTAAGGGAAATAATCAATAACAGTGATGTAAAAACCCAGAAATATTGCCATTAACTTCTATAAGTTATTTAAAAAACAAATATATACACTGTTAAAATATAATGTATCTGACACCTAGCATATAATTTCAATAGGTTTTTAAAATATTATATGTTTTATAAAATTAAAACAGAATAACTGACTCTAATTGGATAAATTTTTGATATACCTGATAAGATAGTTTTTAATTATCTTAGTACTATATATGAAACAAAATATTATGAATTTTTTCCAATGAGTTTTATCTATTTTATTTTTTAAAATTTAGAAGTCTTGAAAAATATTCTAGTTGCATTTAAAAGAATGAACACCATTAAGTATTTAAGCTGATAGAATATGTTTTTTACTCTTGCTAAAAGTACATACTTGGGATGAATTTTGAGACTATATGAGATATATTTATTTAAAAAATGTGAAAAGGAAGTCCCTTTTAGGAATTAGTATTTCATGCCAATTTTCTCTTTGATTTGCTTCCAGTGGACCTTCCCTCAAGTGCAATGAATTCTTTGACAACAATTCAGAGATAAAAGATGTATTAATCAACAGCTGTCATTTATCCTACCACCCCCTGTTTCGAATTTCTGAATAAAGAACTAAAGGCTAAAATACAGGCTTAACAGATTACTCTTAATGCCAAATATATCTCTTTTTCTAATCTGATACACACACATATCAAACAGAATATGAAATAAACCTGATGTGTTTATGGTACAGACATTAATAATTAAAAGAGGCTATCGTGAAATCAATATTGTGATTTATCCCTTTCTCCACTCCCACATACACCAAAGGGGTTTTTCACCTTGGGAAGATACACAACAGTTGGACACAATTGAGGTAAGGGCTATGGCTTTCTTTTACTGTGTGGCAGAAGGAGTACTATGAATGCAGGCAAATATTAGAGAGACTTATAGTGAAAAGAACATATGGAAGATAAAGATCTGGACAGTGATTTCCTTAAAGTTATCTTAGTTAGGGTTCTCTAAAAGCAGAATCTGAGAAAGGATTTCTTGTTCAGGAGATTTCTTGAGTAAGTGCTTAGGAACAGGTCAGTAGGGAGGCAGAACAGGGCAGGGACAGGTAGGGAAGAAAGGGATCTCAGCTAGAAACTAGCTTCAATCTTTCTCTATTGGGGATATCTTGCAAAAAAGCTGCTTTGGAGTCATTTGTCTGGGACAGGAGTGGAGCCTGGAGGCAGTTTTGCGTAACTGCCTGGGCATTAGCACTCCTGTGTTGCCTAGGTTGTAGGTGCTTTTCAAAAGAAAAGAACAGCCCTGGGCCATTAGCAGACAATACTTTTAGCAGTTGGGAGATGGGTGTACCTTCTAGTAAAGGTGATTTGGGCAAAGCACCAAGAGATCCACTTCAACTATCCATAACCCCCAATCCTTTGCCATTTCAAGACAGGGTAGCCTGCATGTAATTGGTTGCTCATGGACTTTGCAATAACAATTTTCCCTCCACTCTCCCACATCAATTTTTCCTTCGACTAAATAAGACTCACCATACCTCCATTCTTGCTATTGTATTTCCACCTAAGCCAAACAAAATAAAACACAAAAGTATTGTAAACAGGGTAGGAAAATCCAGATTAGGAGCAGATGTCACTTCTGTAAAGATACTCACTTTCCCCTCCAGAGAAAAGAGGTCTCAGGGGATGGTAGATCAATTGTTCAATGTCTGTCTGTATGGCTGAGAGGTTAGGCAGTCAGCAATACCAAGACCTAGAACACCCTTGTGAGAGGAAGTCCCTATTGAATAGCCTCCATAGCTAAAAGCATGCCCATTCCTTTCATAGATTATTCCTATGGAAATTCATTGAAGAGATCTACATTCTCTTATATCAATATCTACATTCACTTATATCAATCTCCTAGGGGACACTACCAACAAAAGATAATTAAATTAACTTACCTGGTGAGGTTTTTGATTGTTTGTTTAGGCATTTGTTTGTTTTGCACATCATAGGAGTATGATTTTGGACTTCAAACATCTATGAGAGCTGGCTTATAGCTCTAAATTCTTCCACGACCCAGGCAAATTTTCCCTACTACCTAGGCAAATTTCCTTATTTCTTTTCTATATGTAGGTTTATTTTCCCCTTACCCTTCTACTTTGGATATAAAAATTTAGGTCTCATTTATATGTGTTTTTCTCATTAGACCTCATTAGAATTTTTCTGAATAGAATTGCCAAGTTGTAGAGAATGCACACGTTCATCTTTATAATTAGTGCCAAATTGTTTTATAAAATGATTCTACCAATTTGCATTCCCACTAGGAGAGTATAAAAGTTCCCATTGCTTTGCATTCTTGCCAACATTTAAGATTTCCAGAATTTAATCCTTCTTCCAGTGAGTGTGAAATAGCATCCATTGTAATCTAATTTGAATTTTCATGATTACTAATGAGCTAGAGAATCTTGTCACATGTTTATTGTCCAGTTTTATGAAATGGTCATTTTTGTTTTGTTTACTTATTTTATGTTTTTCTTTACACATTCATACATAATTATATAACATAGTTTGTCTAATAACTCCAATATCTGGTATTCTTGGTAGTGTAAATCTGTTTTGTTTTTTTTTAACCTTCCTTCCTGCCGACTTTTACTCATGGTGGCAAATTTCCTTACATGTTTGGAACATTTGAATTTGAGTTTAATCTATTAAAATGTATAGAGCTTAAACTTTAATCTATGAAAATGTGTAGAGCTTAAACTGCTTCTCAGCAGAGTGAATTTGTCTTTTCCTCTGTTACTGAATCAGTAGTTACAATTAACACAGAATATTTTAGCTTTTCTCAAGGGTCTTAATTTAATTGGAGAATCTCTAGTTTACCTTTTGCATCTTGCCATGGCTTCAGGACTTACCTTTTTTCCCTACATAACACAAAAAGGGTAAGTGCCTTAATGGAAAAACACTCTTTACTGTACATACCCTCCCCTACTTACTTGCTTCTTCCTTATTGCTCCCTGCTCATGTTTCAATTTACAGTTGTGTGTGTGTGTATGTGTGTGTGTGTTTTACTCCTGAATCTTTAAAGTTTCTTCCCTTAATTTTAGTGAGCACAACAATATAAAACATATATACCATTGCAGTTTATTCCAAGTATTGTTATAATTTTATTGGCAGGATCTGCAGTATAACTGAGCCCACAATACTGTTAGAAGGATCAGTCCCAACCCATGTACTGTTTAATTCTGAGATAAAAGTTCTAACTCCATTTCTGCTCATGCTTTAAGTCAGTTTCTTTCAAGCTATGAGGTATAAAAATAATTTAGAAGGTTGTAAGCAAGATGCATCAAATATAAAAAGCAAATTACTATTTTGAATATATTGAAATGATACAAAGTTTAAATGAGTCAAATGAAAATGCATCTATTTGTGTGTAGTCATGGTAAAAACTTTGAAAGTCACTTCTCTAAGCTACTCTCAAAAGCCACTCCTATAACATCTTTTTTGACCCCTTAAGATGTAATTTCTTCCCATTCTGAAATACCACAACATTCTGATTATTGTATTTATATAATACTTTATGAACTCAACTTTTTAATATCCCTTCTTTATTTTATTTATTCAATATTTTTTCCAATAGTTACATGTATAGGTATTCTTGGTATCTTATTCAAATTCAAAGATGCAAATTGAATATTATTTGTCCATTTTATAGATGAGGAAACTCATGTGCAAAGAGATATTAAGTAAGTTGTCCATGGTCTTGCAGTCATTCATTGGTTGATCCAGGATTGTATTCCAGGTCTCTGATATGTGACAACCTATGTTCTTTACTTTATCGTGATGCCTTCATGTAGCTAAAAGTTTGCTTCTGACTTCATTTTTCTGCCAAAGATATGCCCCATGATGAACACATGTATATTAACAATACTCATGAATATATCTTATATAAAGATAGTAGTGAGCAATTCCTGATGAGCTAGATATGTGTGTAATAGTTTATTTCCTCCATTCAATAAAATATGTAAAAATGAAAGTACATTTTAGTGATAATTTTGAATCACATTTGTTTTTAAGTGTATATCATTCTCAAGTCTTGGGTATTTTAGCTAATATTAAAGTATTCTTATAATACATCTGCCAATTGTTAGACGCATTCTAGTTTATCAAAAGACTATGTCTAAAAATCAATACTTTCAAATATATATTTATTGGAATTTTATTTTGATTTTTTAGTTATAATTTTGTTTATATATTGCCTTGATTCTTAAAAATAACTTTTAAAATTGATAGGCTATTTCTGGTTTCTTTATGTTCAAAGACACAAAGAGTGGAACATCTTTTTATATGTAAGCAGTATTTGTAGTGGTTAGACAAGTAAATCTGAATTTCCCAACTTTCTACCTAGGCACCCTGGCTCATGCAGTAAACTCTCAGGAGTGCCACAAGATCTTTTAAATGTTTGAGAGAGGGGCGCCTGGGTGGCGCAGTCCGTTAAGCGTCCGACTTCAGCCAGGTCACCATCTCGCGGTCCGTGAGTTCGAGCCCCGCGTCAGGCTCTGGGCTGATGGCTCGGAGCCCGGAGCCTGTTTCCGATTCTGTGTCTCCCTCTCTCTCTGCCCCTTCCCCGTTCATGCTCTGTCTCTCTCTGTCCCAAAAATAAATAAACGTTGAAAAAAAATAAAATAAAATACATTTTTAAAAAAAAATAAATAAAATAAATGTTTGAGAGAGGCACAGGTACATCTCTCAGGCACCACATATACTACTATTATTAAGTTTTGGAAACTAATTACATAATAATGGAACTCTAAGATATTTCTTTTGATCTAGGAACACCATGAAGTAAATTACTGAGACACTACAGTGAATTGAAAAAGTTGGGGAACCTCTGACACCGAATCTGGAGCCAACCTCTGATCTAAATCACAGATCTGCCCATTGTAAAGATGCCCAGAATATAATTACTATAAACTGTTAAGTAAATTTAGTAAGTAAATCATCATATCTCTAGCACCCCCTTATAAGTTGGTATATAATGGGCACTTGATAAATATTTGATTACAATGAATGCATGACTGAGTAACTAAGCCACCTCACAAGAAGCCATTACTTCATAAGGAAAAAATTACAACCTGTTTTTTTTTTTAATTTCTCAAATTACACTCACAAATATCTGAGGGATAAAGTCTTTACTGAATGTATATTGAAAAAAACCTCAGGCCTATAGGCAGAGACTCAGGCATCTCATGAGTACATAATATGATGTGTCAGGAAAAAATAAATGGAAAACACCAAATTCTGGTTATAATGATCAGTAACATTCTTGAAATGAAAAGGAGATAGATATCAAAGTTCAGTGATTAAATTAACTTCAAAACAAGACATTTAATCTTTTTTCTTTACATTCATATTTCAGTGATACACTTTCATTCAGAGGTAATCCTTCTCAGAAAATGTCATTAGCTAGCCTGTCAGCACATGGCTAACCAGAAATCACCTTGAATTGATTTGCATCCATAGCCTTATTTAATATTGAGGATCTTTTAAATCTGTTTGAATTTCCCTTCAGTGAAATGGCAAAGTTCTTTTTGGAAGGCTGAGGCACCTGATTAATAATCACGTGTTTTAATAGAGTTATACTTAATTAAAGATAATAATGAAATCCAAGAAAAAACAATCATTTGCTAAATAATTTGTCTAATACCATGTATGTTCTATAAATTGAGAACTGGATCTAGAGACAAGATGAGATTCAGTTTCAATAAATAAGTAATACTCCTTCAAAAGGAGGTTGTAGTCTTTTATCAGGAGACACATAATGTCTGGCTGTTTCTCTGTGTGGTTTTAGCAGCCGTTAATGATCAATGCGTAGCTCCATTAATTCATTAGGAGATATCAAATGGTGATATTGTAATTCCTTATTCATTAGCTAGAGTATCTCTATAAAGAAAAATGGCTCTACTATTTAATTGCTAGTGGCACAGTTCACAAATGAAAGGTGAAATAAAAGCTTTTTTTTTTTTTTTTTTTTTTTTTACCTACTAGTTTTCAAAAGAGAGTGTTGGTTAATTGGTATTCTCCAACTATGGACAGTTATTTGCTTTTTGTTTTCAGTATCCTGATGAGCAAATGAATTTAAATGTATACATATGTATGTATATATAAGTTCATTTAAATACATGCATATACCTGCTCTGAGAATGTTCATTGTTTTAATATAAAATACATTATCTAAGTGTCATATATTCAACTCAAATTGAACCACAAGGTTTTATTTGTGTCACATGTGTATCTCCTTTCTTCAATGCTGAGAGGTGTTCAATGACACTGAGGATAATTGAAGAGCACAAATGATTTATTTGCCATATGTCATGATACCAACTCAACATTATTAGAACAATAATATCAATTTGATTATTAACCAAATTCTTCTGTAGTTCTTCTTGTTCTTAAGGTTTATTCCAGTAGGAGAGTACAAAACAATTACTTTGCTTTAAAGGCCCATTAGATAGTACCTTACTGTGGGGTATACTTCTAACTAAATACACATTTATCTTCATTTCTTTAATTTTATTTGTATTATTTATGGATGGCTTTTTGAAAATTAATTTTTAAAATTTATGTTAGAATGGGGGCACCTGGGTGGCTCAGTCCATTGGGTGTCCGACTTTGGCTCAGGTCATAAGCTGACCTGATGCAGTTTGTGGTTGAGCCCCGTGTCAGGCTCTGTGCAGGCAGCTCAGATCATGGAGCCTGCTTCAGATTCTGTGTCTACCTCTCTCTCTTCCCCTCCCCTGCTCATACTCTGTCTTTCTCTTTCTCAAAAATAAATAAACCTTTAAAAATGTTTAAAATAAAATTTATGTAAAATTGTTAGATGTTTCCAAAGAAAACTTCACTAAAACAATGTATATTCAAAGAAGTCTGGCTTTATCTCTATCCTCTCTTCTATGAATCCCTGTGTAGGTTACCTTTTCAAAAGCTTGTTTTGATTTACCATTCTATTTTTTACATGTAAGTAGATACATATATATTACTCATACCCCCTCTTTTCTTAGATAAAAGCTATTACACACTCTGCACTTCTCCGTACATTGATTTTTTTTAAACAAAAGAACCTAGAGATCAATCCATAGTAGTACAGAGAGATACAGCATAGTGTTGGATTTAGCTTTGTTAGGTAATGTGGATTCATTTTCTTCAAATAGATTAGTTAAACCATTTATATTTATTAACATAATCAGTATGCATAGCTTTGGTTACGTTATATCATACACATATGTGTGCATACACACACATTTTATATCCATGCATTTGCTCTGTTTTCATTTCTCTCAATTTGGATTCTACCAGTAACAGGTTTTTGTTTTTTTTTTTCCTCAGTATAGAATTTGTTCACACTGGAAGTTTCTGTAGGTGAGTTCTAAGGTCCATATGCCTAGATATCTCTAGCTACTATAAACTTTACAGTGTTTCCCTTTGACTCCTCTATGAAAGGAACACGTAAAAACCTTTCCAACTCAGCAGCTATTCTGAAATCAGCACACAGGACTTTCTTGGACGCACTGTCAATGATTTCAGTATTCTTTTCTCAGTTGTTTCACATACCTGATTGATTTCCTTTGCTTCCTCCTCTACAGGTGCTAAATTATATGGGTCTTTTACCTCTAGGTAGTTTGACCCTACCCGCATGTTTTGTGGGTTCCATTGGCATATATGTTCATCTACTTTTGTTTCAGATGTAGTCCATGATTTTTAGTTTCTCTGTACTTTTATGTTTATGGGAAATTCAGAGAGATGTGCTGCTGCTCCCATATTCCCAGAATATTGCTTATAATTTAATTTTAAAGGGGAAAAATCACATGTTAAAAAGTTAATTATGGGGTGTTTGGGGGTGGCTCACTCAGTTAAATGTCCACCTCTCAGGCTCATGAGACCGAACCCCACATTGAGCTACATGCTGGGCTTGGAGCCTGCTTAAGAGTCTTTTTCTCTTCTTTCTCTGCCCTTCTCCCAAACTCTCTCTCTCTCTCAAAAAAAAAAAAAAAAAAAAAAAGTTTGTTAAACAGGTTCTTTGTGAAAATAAATGACAAGTCTTTTTAAAATTAAAGTGTTTTTTAACTTGTATTTAGGTGATGCATGGTGTTACATAGTGATTCACCATCCCTATGTGCTCTGCTACTCTCACCACAAATGTAGCTACTGTACCACCCAACCCTATTACAATACCATTGACTATAATCCTGATGCTGTGCCTTTTATTTCTATGACTTATTTATTCCATAGCTGAAAGTCAGTACTTAAACAACTCTCCTTCACCCCTTCTGCCAGTGCTTCCACCGTCTTCCCTCTGGCAACCACGAAGTTGTTCTCTGTATTTACACGTCAGATTCTGCTTTTTGCTTATGTTTTTATTAATTTGTTTGTTTTCTAGATTCCACATGTGAGTGAAATAATATGATATTTGTCTTATTTCACTTAGCATAATACCCACTAGGTCCATCCATGTTGTCACATCCCTGAACTATTTTAAACCATAATAATATATTTAATTTTCCTAATGAATATACAATGAGGAATGGGTGCCTAGTTTCTTTTTTTTAATTTGTAGAATGTTAAATTTAACGAATGGATGTTAAGCCACCTCACCCTTTCTCAAACCTACATTGTCTTCCCTAGCTTTCTTCTGTTGCATAAAATCAGAGAAATGTAGGCTTCTTGGAGGTTTTCATCATCCCTTCTTTTGCCTAGGGATGTACCTGTTTCTGTTGTCATCTTTTTCCTCAGCTTTCCTGTTCCCGTTGCCTCTGAAGTTAAGAACAAATCTAATTGTAATGATTGTTCTAGCCAATAACTACATAAAAAAGACTGAAGATAGCAAAACAAGGGAAAGTTACAAAGGTTATTGGACTTTCTAAAATGTATTGCAGTAGTCTCTGTTTATAGTTTCTTACTTTTATAAAATGGTAAAGAAAACCCAAGTTGGGTCCATTTATTCACTAAACAAATATTAATTGAACATGTTATGTGTAAGGCAATGGTGCTTGATTCTAGTTCACAAAATATACAGCCTATTCTAGACAGATGAGGTTTCAACTTCTGGTTTTTCCCCCAACTTTCTGATTTTGCCTTCAGATGCAGCCAAAACATGTATTATCGGGGGCCTGGGTGGCTCAGTCGGTTAAGCATCTGATGCTTGATCTCAGTTCCAGTCATGATCTTGGAGTTGTGAGTTCAAGCCTTGCATTGGGCTCCAGGCTGGGCAAGAGCCTACTTACAAAAACAGAAACAACACATGTATTTATCATAGAAGTCACCTATGAACTTACCTCAAATTTCCATCTTTGATGGCCTATTTGTTTCACTGGGTCATTCTCCTGTCCTCTAGCTGCTCTCTTGGGATATTTTTTTCATAAATTTATTTCTTATAATTTAAATTTAGGGTACTGAAACTGGCATAATACTGATGGCTTATGCTGTTAGAATACCTGCATCAATAATGATGACTCCGAACTAACAGTGACTAGAATTACTAGGATTCTAACTTTGGCCTTCAGCATTGGATATTTATTAGTAATTATTCAAACCAATTACTTCTTCATTAATTACAAAAATATTTGTTGAGGAGCACCTGGGTGGCTCAGTTGGTTAAGCATCCAACACTTGATTTTGGCTCAGGTCATGATCTCACGGTTTGTGAGTTCCAGCCCGGCATCAGGCTCTGTGCTGACAGCGTGGAGCCTGCTTGGGATTCTCTGTCTCCCTCTTTCCATACTCCTCTCCCACTCACTCTCTATCTCTCTCTGTCAAAATAAATAAACAAACCTAAAAAGAATATTTGTCAAACAGATAGAATGTTCCAGATACTAAATCTATACCATGAAGATATATTTAAAAAAAAATAGTCCCTGTTCACAGAGAACATTCTGGAGAGAAAAGCATATATATCATACATACATATACATATCTATATATGTGTATATATATATATACATATGCATAACAATATAGTAAGAACAAACAAAATGTGTTGCTTCTGGGAATTTTCGTGGTATTTCAAAAGATAAAATTATATATATCTCAGTTTGCTATGGATTTATAGACTCAACTTTTGGGGTGCCTGGGTGACTGTCAGTTAAGTGCTCGACTCTTAGTTTCAGCTTACGTCATGATCTCACAGTTTGTGAGTTCAAGCCCCGCACAGGGCTCTGTGCTGACAGTGCGGAGCCTGCTTGGGATTTTTTGTCTCCCTCTCTCTCTACCCCTCTTCCACTCACTCTCTGTCCCTGTTTCTCTCTCTTTCTCTCTCTCAAAATACATAAATAAATAAATAAATAAATAAATAAATAAATAAATAAATAAATAGAAAAGAAAGAAATAGACTCAAATTTTGATACAAAAATTAGCAATCATATGTCCGATTCAAAATTCAAAAGGTACCTATAATCTTCTCTTCCCTTGGTATATTTTGTTCATTTACCTTGACTTCTCTTGCTTTGACTCTATTTCCTTGGGTCACTAGTCTTTAGCAATGTTCATTTGTGCTACAGATTACTATCTCCTCTCCATCTGTTTTTCTTTCTGAAAGGATCATTAATGGCCACTATTCTTACAAAGGAGAAACAGCTTTTGGACCACAGCCTTATTGATCTTAATTAAATCATCTGATTCCTCTTTTCATGAAATCCCTTATAGCCTAGACATGCTCTCTCTGTCCACCCCCCATCCCCTCCATCTTTCTCTCTCCTGAAATATAGCATGAACTTACCAAGTGAAATAATATATAAAAGTTATTTCCTGTCTTATGTATTTTAAAGGTCTCATTCTTATATTTTAACTAACTTTTGCTTCATATTTCACTTATTCTATTGCTGATAAAAATATTAGTTTGAAAATAAATAAATATGAAGGACATTATATAACTATATTCCTGTTTAATACCAATATGTTTGAGAACTTTTGCTACTGTTCAATAACGATTTTGTTTTAATATCTGTATGGTTAAGAACATCCTTAGACATCACATTTAGGAAGTAGATTAGTCATGTATCATTAAAGTATATCTTTACATTGATACTTTATATTAGAAAAGATACAAAACCTTGCAGCCAAAGTCCTGGAAAGAATTTGGGTTGAAATCTGTTATATAACCACTATTTTATTAATTTATTGATACTTTTATTAATCTTTTGTTTCAGAATATACATATATAAAAGGAGAACACATAAGAATTTTTATTTTCATCCATCTGTTTAAAGGACTAGATGAAATAATTTATTCTAGATAACTTTATAAACTATATATTTACTATTACTCGTTTTCCTTGTTAGGAAATTTAGATAATGATACATCCATACACACACATAATTACTATATTTGAAATTATAGAAATGTATTGTTTAGATTAAGTCTACATTAAAAAACTAATAGTTTACAGCTGTAAACTATTGCAAGTAGGGATGTTTTATATTAAATAATAAGACAATAAACAGAAAAAAATGTAGTTTTCTTTGAACTTGTGTTGCAAATATCTGCTAAAGTAAAAGCTCTACTAAGAAATGTTATATATAAGTAAAATTAGAGAAAACTTTCTAACCAGATGAAAATATTCTCATTTGAGAAGTATGATTTTTGAAATAAAAAGCACAATTAGCATTTACTTTTTTGTTAATTCTGTGTTCCCCCATTATCTGTTAAAACTACTATGTCTTAAGCAATCAAAGAAAACAGTCTACTCATTTATGTGAATTTTGTTTCCAAAGATAACTATGAAAGCTTAGAGTCCAATTATTTTGGCCTGCATAGAGTGGCATAAGATAAATCCAAGTTATTCTCTCATTATCTTCCTATATCCTTACTGATAATGACATTCTCCATTGTAAGCAGAATTTTATAGTTGACTTTCATGGAATGAATTAGATTGTTTTGCTACATCTTTGGTATGCAGCTGACAATGAGCCACAGAGCAGGGAGCCAGAAATCAACGTGGTACCTCTATGTTCACATGTGAATGATATATTCATTGTCTAAACATTCACAATGCACATACCGTATGTGGGATATTCTTACTCCTTAACTAATAGTTCATTTGGGTATACCTACAGGATAAAAGTCAACTGATGAAACATTTCATTAGGTTATCTTAAGACTAAAAGTATGTCATTATATTTCAAATAACATGGTATGTATTTTAATCTCAAAATTTAATGTTCACTACAAACTATATTTCCGCAATTTAGTTATTCATTACTTTTCAAAACTGTAACACATTAGTTTTGCTTACTATTCTATAGCTTTGATGTCCCTTTCTCCATATAATTTCTTCCATTCTGTTTCCCTACATTACCTTAACTTGAAGAACCAGCTCCAATCCTATGAACATATAGACCTGTTTTTAATGTTTGTTTATTTATTTAGAGAGAGAGAGATCAGGAGTAGGGAGGGAGAGAGAGAGAGAGAGGAAAAGAGAGAGAGTGAGAGAGAGAATCTCAAGCAGGCTCTGCACTGTTAGCACAGAGCCTGACACAGGGCTAGATCTCAGGAAATGGAAGATCATGACCTGAGCTGAAATTAAGATTTAGATGCCTAACCCACTGAGCCACACAGGCACCCCTATGACCATGTAGACTTTACTCACTATTTCAACCATGACCTGTATCTCTTCACAATTCATAGCCCTTGTTTTCTATTCCTCTGTACAACTTAGTTAAATACTCCCTAGGGAAATTTCTTTTATTCCATTTTGTATGGTGTTATTGTTTAAGTTAGACACAATCTTTTTCCTACCACAACTTTGCAAGTCCTTTAATGGTATGGCCCCTATCACTTAATGGAGTGATAGTAAATGTATGTTGAACAAATTAAAGTTGCAAGCAAATAAAATAACAAAATAATGGGTTATCATTTTACTGTTTTCTGCAACTGAATAGAAGAGCTTTGGAGAAAAAAATATAAGAGAAAAATTAAAACCGCCAATAATCCAATCAACCAAATATGATTGTGTTACTTTGAGTCCTTTGGGGAGCAGATGCCAAGTTGGGATTGAACATGCAAGAGATTTATTACAGGGAAGGAAGATGAGGAAAATGAAAGACCTTTCAGATGTGAAAGCTGAGTTTCACATGAGCTGACATCTTCTATGAAAGATATATAGACAGAAGGTTAGATAGGAAGGATTTCAGACTGCAAAGCAGCTCTAAGAAAATTTAGACTAGACTGATGAGAAATCCTTGATTCAGAGACACCCACTGCAGGAGTCATGTGTCTCTCAGGAATAGTCCTCAATAAGCACCCCTGCTATCTTCAGTAATCAGGTGGGAATAGGCTGGTGTGAAGGCATAAAATGTATGAAAGGCAGTGGTGCATCAGAGGGGATACAAATGGGATCATCAATCAGGGATGGTCCCCTAGGAGATTAAAACAGCACATTTTTATAGGTGTCACTATTATCAGTTGATATTTCAGTGTATTTTTCCCAATCATTTTAAGGCATTTATATTTAGAAGGCAGTAACAAAATTTTTCAATCCTGTATATTTCCATTTACTATTATAATGTATCTCAAATGTGATTTAAATTATTGTAAATATTGACTAATTGCAGAATATTTTATTATTGTTTTAGTCACTTCCTCTTCACCCTGTTGGTGAGATAGGGATCCCTCTCTGGGGTTGTGGAGATGGCTGAACACATAAAACTTGACATTGGGCATATGAGGTCTACAGGAGCCTATCAGTCATATATACCTACAGTCTAAAGAAAGAGGCCATCACAGGCCATGCAGGGCTACGTGAGGATTGCACTTGGGAACAAAGTGAAAAACCAAGAGTGTGGGAGGAAAACTTTGTAGTATCAAGAGGACAGGGTGTCTCTGGTTCCCGCAGAAGGATATAATTGACTTGTTTGAATAAATGAAGACTGAAAAGGAACTGAAATTTGTTTCTCGAGAATAAGGAAGAAATGTGCCTAATCCCCTTGAGAGGAAGGAATTTTGGCTAGGGGAACTTATCTACAGGAGCAAAGTGTGGAGGGGAACTTGTGGTTAAGGCCATTTGAGGCCCTCCTTATTTCACCAGAGGTCAAGGCAGCACATGATATGGAACCTTAATGTGCCTCACATTGTAATTATTAGGGTCAATATAATTAAAATATTTGTTCCAAAATACAGTTAACTTCTTTTAATATTAAGTTTTTCAGTTGTTTATAGCTAGTCTAAAATTTTATTTTATTTATTTTTAATTGTTTATTTTTATTTATTTATTTTTTTGATAGAGAGGCAGAGAGAGAGGGAGACAGAGGATCTGAAGCAGGCTCTGTGCTGACAGCCCAATGCGGGGGTTGAGCTCACAAACCTCAAGATCCTGTCCTGAGCCAAAGTCCGAGGCTCAACCAACTGAGCCACCCAGGCACCCCTGGTCTAAGATTTTAAATAATTCTTCAACTAGTATATTGAGACTAATTCCTTTGTGTAACTTAGGCTAATCCTCAAAATAGCTTTTTAGAGGTTTTTTTTTCCTATTAAACAAGGAATAAAATTTTAAATGCTTGATGAACATTGTTCAAATTCTACCCGAAAAACCGAACAAACAACCTGCCACTAGGTTTATGACATGCAGCTTTTCTATACATCATCACTAATGAGTATTTTCACTTATTTAGTGATAAAAGTGTTAATCTAACTGATGGGTAAGTTCTGTATTATTAAATAAATAGACTGATTTCTGAGAAAAATCAAGTGATAGCTCCCATTTCATACAATGTATCAAAATAACATAGTTAGATTTAAAAATTGCATGTTTTTAAAAGAATGTAGAAGAAAACATCTCAATACGATGAAGAAGTACATTTTTTAAAAATTGAAGATACATTTAACTACTTAAAAATTGATAACAACTTCACATTAAAAATAACAGGTCAGCAAGATTAGGCCCCTTAGGATCCTGGTAGATATATTGACAAGATAATATTAAGACAAAATAAAGATAAAACACAAACAGTAACAGACATTTGAAAAAGATAGATAATAGTTTACTAGTAATCAAAGAAATATAAATTCAACAGGTTTGCTTATAAAATTAGCAGCATTTGGGGTGCCTGGGTGACTCAGTTAAGTGTCTGACTCTTGACTTTAGCTCAGGTCATGATTTTGTAGTTCCTGAGTTGGAGCCCCATATGGGGCTCTGCACCGACAGCAAGGATGCTGCTTCAGATTCTGTCTCCTCTCTCTGCCCCTCCCACACTCATGTAAGTGCATATGCACGTGTGCATACACACTCTCTCTTTCTCTCTCAAAACCAAATAAACTTTTTAAAAAGTTCAAAATTACCATTTATAGCAGCATTATATCAAGAATAATAAATATTATGGAAGAAAACCTATCTTTTGGGAAACTCAAAGAACATGATTCATCTTCCACCTAATGAATTTGATTGTTTGGGGCCAAAGATCAAACTTCTAGAACAACGACAAAAATCCTTATCTATCATATGCTCTTGCAATGAAGTAAGGTTCAATTGGAAGACTTAAGAATAAATCTATGAAAATATGTAATGTGTCTGAGACAATTTTATGAACATCCTAATCAAAACCCATGCATCACTATACCATTTAATTATAGAGTCTAATGTAATTTTCACTCAAATTTTTGAGACAGTACAGAAAAAACACCAAATTTTGTTAAATTTGGGACCAAAATTATTTTCTGTTTTTATATGATTTGAGTGCGTGCAACTTTTACCCTGAAACTTCTCAAATAATTCCAGTGATAGAAAACAAGTTTTTAATATAATGTTATATAACTATATCCTATCAAAGAGAGTATTCTAATAAACATATGAATGGAAATTAGTTCCTATATGAAAAATTAACAATGATGCCACTGAAAAACAGTAAATTTATTTTTTTTATTTTATATTTTAAATTTATTGTCAAATTGGTTTCCATACAACACCCAGTGCTCATCCCAAAAGGTGCCCTCCTCAATACCCATCACCCACCCTCCCCTCCCTCCCACCCCCCATCAACCCTCAGTTTGTTCTCAGTTTTTAACAGTCTCTTATGCTTTGGCTCTCTCCCACTCTAACCTCTTTTTTTTTGTTCCTTCCCCTCCCCCATGGGTTCCTGTTAAGTTTCTCAGGATCCACATAAGAGTGAAACCATATGGTATCTGTCTTTCTCTGTATGGCTTATTTCACTTAGCATAACACTCTCCAGTTCCATCCACGTTGCTACAAAAGGCCCTATTTCATTTTTTCTCATTGCCACGTAGTATTCCATTGTGTATATAAACCACAATTTCTTCATCCATTCATCAGTTGATGGACATTTAGGCTCTTTCCATAATTTAGCTATTGTTGAGAGTGCCGCTATGAACATTGGGGTACAAGTGCCCCTATGCATCAGTACTCCTGTATCCCTTGGATAAATTCCTAGCAGTGCTATTGCTGGGTCATAGGGTAGGTCTATTTTTAATTTTCTGAGGAACCTCCACACTGCTTTCCAGAGCGGCTGCACCAATTTGCATTCCCACCAACAGTGCAAGAGGGTTCCCGTTTCTCCACATCCTCTCCAGCATCTATAGTCTCCTGATTTGTTCATTTTGGCCACTCTGACTGGCGTGAGGTGATACCTGAGTGTGGTTTTGATTTGTATTTCCCTGATAAGGAGCGACGCTGAACATCTTTTCATGTGCCTGTTGGCCATCTGGATGTCTTCTTTAGAGAAGTGTCTATTCATGTTTTCTGCCCATTTCTTCACTGGGTTATTTGTTTTTTGGGTGTGGAGTTTGGTGAGCTCTTTATAGATTTTGGATACTAGCCCTTTGTCCGATATGTCATTTGCAAATATCTTTTCCCATTCCGTTGGTTGCCTTTTAGTTTTGTTGGTTGTTTCCTTTGCTGTGCAGAAGCTTTTTATCTTCATAAGGTCCCAGTAGTTCACTTTTGCTTTTAATTCCCTTGCCTTTGGGGATGTGTCGAGTAAGAGATTGCTACGGCTGAGGTCAGAGAGGTCTTTTCCTGCTTTCTCCTCTAAGGTTCTGATGGTTTCCTGTCTCACATACAGGTCCCTTATCCATTTTGAGTTTATTTTTGTAAATGGTGTGAGAAAGTGGTCTAGTTTCAACCTTCTGCATGTTGCTGTCCAGTTCTCCCAGCACCATTTGTTAAAGAGACTGTCTTTTTTCCATTGGATGTTCTTTCCTGCTTTGTCAAAGATTAGTTGGCCATACGTTTGTGGGTCTAGTTCTGGGGTTTCTATGCTATTCCATTGGTCTATGTGTCTGTTTTTGTGCCAATACCATGCTGCCTTGATGATTACAGCTTTGTAGTAGAGGCTAAAGTCTGGGATTGTGATGCCTCCTGCTTTGGTCTTCTTCTTCAAAATTACTTTGGCTATTCGGGGCCTTTTGTGGTTCCAAATGAATTTTAGGATTGCTTGTTCTAGTTTCGAGAAGAATGCTGGTGCAATTTTGATTGGGATTGCATTGAATGTGTAGATAGCTTTGGGTAGTATTGACATTTTGACAATATTTATTCTTCCAATCCATGAGCAGGGAATGTCTTTCCATTTCTTTAAGTCTTCTTCAATTACCTTCATAAGCTTTCTATAGTTTTCAGGATACAGATCCTTTACATCTTTGGTTAGATTGATTCCTAGGTATTTTATGCTTCTTGGTGCAATTGTGAATGGGATCAGTTTCTTTATTTGTCTTTCTGTTGCTTCATTGTTAGTGTATAAGAATGCAACTGATTTCTGTACATTGATTTTGTATCCTGCAACTTTGCTGAATTCATGTATCAGTTCTAGCAGACTTTTGGTGGAGTCTATCGGATTTTCCATGTATAATATCATGTCATCTGCAAAAAGTGAAAGCTTGACTTCATCTTTGCCAATTTTGATGCCTTTGATTTCCTTTTGTTGTCTGATCGCTGATGCTAGAACTTCCAGCACTATGTTAAACAACAGCGGTGAGAGTGGGCATCCCTGTCGTGTTCCTGATCTCAGGGAGAAAGCTCTCAGTTTTTACCCATTGAGGATGATGTTAGCTGTGGGCTTTTCATAAATGGCTTTTATGATCTTTAAGTATGTTCCTTCTATCCCGACTTTCTCAAGGGTTTTTATTAAGAAAGGGTGCTGGATTTTGTCAAAGGCCTTTTCTGCATCGATTGACAGGATCATATGGTTCTTCTCTTTTTTTTTGTTAATGTGATGTATCACGTTGATTGATTTGCGAATGTTGAACCAGCCCTGCATCCCAGGAATGAATCCCACTTGATCATGGTGAATAATTCTTTTTATATGCCGTTGAATTTGATTTGCTAGTATCTTATTGAGAATTTTTGCATCCATATTCATCAGGGATATTGGCCTGTAGTTCTCTTTTTTTACTGGGTCTCTGTCTGGTTTAGGAATCAAAGTAATACTGGCTTCATAGAATGAGTCTGAAAGTTTTCCTTCCCTTTCTATTTCTTGGAATAGCTTGAGAAGGATAGGTATTATCTCTGCTTTAAACGTCTGGTAGAACTCCCCTGGGAAGCCATCTGGTCCTGGACTCTTATTTGTTGGGAGATTTTTGATAACCGATTCAATTTCTTCGCTGGTTATGGGTCTGTTCAAGCTTTCTCTTTCCTCCTGATTGAGTTTTGGAAGAGTGTGGGTGTTCAGGAATTTGTCCATTTCTTCCAGGTTGTCCAATTTGTTGGCATATAATTTTTCATAGTATTCCCTGATAATTGTTTGTATCTCTGAGGGATTGGTTGTAATAATTCCATTTTCATTCATGATTTTATCTATTTGGGTCATCTCCCTTTTCTTTTTGAGAAGCCTGGCTAGAGGTTTGTCAATTTTGTTTATTTTTTCAAAAAACCAACTCTTGGTTTCGTTGATCTGCTCTACAGTTTTTTTAGATTCTATATTGTTTATTTCTGCTCTGATCTTTCTTATTTCTCTTCTTCTGCTGGGTTTAGGCTGTCTTTGCTGTTCTGCTTCTATTTCCTTTAGGTGTGCTGTTAGATTTTGTATTTGGGATTTTTCTTGTTTCTTGAGATAGGCCTGGATTGCAATGTATTTTCCTCTCAGGACTGCCTTTGCTGCATCCCAAAGTGTTTGGATTGTTGTATTTTCATTCTCGTTTGTTTCCATATATTGTTTAATTTCTTCTCTAATTGCCTGGTTGACCCACTCATTCGTTAGTAGGGTGTTCTTTAACCTCCATGCTTTTGGAGGTTTTCCAGACTTTTTTCTGTGGTTGATTTCAAGCTTCATAGCATTGTGGTCTGAAAGTATGCATGGTATAATTTCAATTCTTGTAAACTTATGAAGGGCTGTTTTGTGACCCAGTATATGATCTATCTTGGAGAATGTTCCATGTGCACTCGAGAAGAAAGTATATTCTGTTGCTTTGGGATGCAGAGTTCTAAATATATCTGTCAAGTCCATCTGATCCAATGTCTCATTCAGGGCCCTTGTTTCTTTATTGACCGTGTGTCTAGATGATCTATCCATTTCTGTAAGTGGGGTGTTAAAGTCCCCTGCAATTACCACATTCTTCTCAATAAGGTTGCTTATGTTTATGAGTAATTGTTTTATATATTTGGGGGCTCCGGTATTCGGCGCATAGACATTTGTAATTGTTAGCTCTTCCTGATGGATAGACCCTGTAACTATTATATAATGTCCTTCTTCATCTCTTGTTACAGTCTTTAATTTAAAGTCTAGTTTGTCTGATATAAGTATGGCTACTCCAGCTTTCTTTTGGCTTCCAGTAGCATGATAAATAGTTCTCCATCCCCTCACTCTGAATCTAAAGGTGTCCTCAGGTCTAAAATGAGTCTCTTGTAGACAGCAAATAGATGGGTCTTGTTTTTTTATCCATTCTGATACCCTATGTCTTTTGGTTGGCGCATTTAATCCATTTACATTCAGTGTTATTATAGAAAGATATGGGTTTAGAGTCATTGTGATGTATGTTTTATGCTTGTAGTGATGTCTCTGGTACTTTGTCTCACAGGGTCCCCCTTAGGATCTCTTGTAGGGCTGGTTTAGTGGTGACAAATTCCTTCAGTTTTTGTTTGTTTGGGAAGACCTTTATCTCTCCTTCTATTCTAAATGACAGACTTGCTGGATAAAGGATTCTCGGCTGCATATTTTTTCTGTCTAGCACACTGAAAATCTCGTGCCAATTCTTTCTGGCCTGCCAAGTTTCAAAAGAGAGATCCGTCACGAGTCTTATAGGTCTCCCTTTATATGTGAGGGCACGTTTACCCCTTGCTGCTTTCAGAATTTTCTCTTTATCCTTGTATGTTGCCAGTTTCACTATGATATGTCGTGCAGAAGATCAATTCAAGTTACGTCTGAAGGGAGTTCTCTGTGCCTCTTGGATTTCAATGCCTTTTTCCTTCCCCAGTTCAGGGAAGTTCTCAGCTATTATTTCTTCAAGTACCCCTTCAGCACCTTTCCCTCTCTCTTCCTCCTCTGGGATACCAATTATGCGTATATTATTTCTTTTTAGTGTGTCACTTAGTTCTCTAATTTTCCCCTCATACTCTTGGATTTTTTTATCTCTCTTTTTCTCAGCTTCCTCTTTTTCCATAACTTTATCTTCTAGTTCACCTATTCTCTCCTCTGCCTCTTCAATCCGAGCCGTGGTGGTTTCCATTTTGTTATGCATTTCATTTAAAGCGTTTTTCAGCTCCTCGTGACTGCTCCTTAGTCCCTTGATCTCTGTAGCAAGAGATTCTCTGCTGTCCTGTATACTGTTTTCCAGCCCAGCGATTAATTTTATGACTATTATTCTAAATTCACTTTCTGTTATATTATTTAAATCCTTTTTGATCAGCTCATTAGCTGTTGTTATTTCCTGGAGATTCTTCTGAGGGGAATTCTTCCGCTTGGTCATTTTGGATAGTCCCTGGAGTGGTGAGGACCTGCAGGGCACTTCCCCTGTGCTGTGGTGTATAACTGGAGTTGGTGGGCGGAGCCGCAGTCAGACCTGATGTCTGCTCCCAGCCTACCGCTGGGGCCACAGTCAGACTGGTGTGTGCCTTCTCTTCCCCTCTCCTAGGGGCGGGATTCACTGTGGGGTGGCGTGGCCCGTCTGGGCTACTTGCACACTGCCAGGCTTGTGATGCTGGGGATCTGGCGTATTAGCTGGGGTGGGTCGGCAAGGTGCACAGGGGCAGGAGGGGCAGGCTTAGCTCGCTTCTCCTTAGGTGATCCACTTTAGGAGGGGCCCTGTGGCAGCAGGAGGGAGTCAGATCTGCTGCAGGAGGTTTGGCTCCTCAGAAGCGCAGAGTTGGGTGTTTGCGCGGAGCAAGTTCCCTGGCAGGAACTGGTTCTCTTTGGGATTTTGGCTGGGGGATGGGCAGGGGAGATGGCGCTGGCGAGTGCCTTTGTTCCCCACCAAACAGAGCTCTGTCGTCCGGGGGCTCAGCAGCTCTCCCTCCCTTTGTCCTCCAGCCTTGCCGCTTTGCGAGCAGAGCTGTTAACTTATGACCTCGCAGACGCTAAGTCGCGCTTGCTGTCGGAACACAGTCCGTCAGGCCCCTCCGCTTTTGCCAGCCAGACTCGGGGGCTCTGCTTGGCCGGCGAGCCTCCCCTCCGCCGCGGCTCCCTCCCGCCAGTCCGTGGAGCGCGCACCGCCTCACCGCCCTTCCTACCCTCTTCCATGGGCCTCTAGTCTGCACTTGGCTCCGGAGACTCCGTTGTGCTAATCCTCTGGCGGTTTTCTGGGTTATTTAGGCAGGTGTGGGTGGAATCTAAGTGATCAGCAGGACGCGCGGGGAGCCCTGCGTCCTCCTACGCCGCCATCTTCCGGAACTCTTCGAAAAACAGTAAATTTAAAGTAAAATAAGAAAACTATAAATGCAGTCAGTAAGTACTATTGTTGACTGAGCTTTTTCAGAGTTTTCAGTGGGTATCATTTTAAATTTTTAGTTAAAGAATTCAAATTCTTACTGAAGACTGAGGCAGATTATATACCTTAGCACAGGAAGAGCTTTGTGTTTCTCCAGAACACATTTGCTTAGACAAGATTTGATTCTGTAAAGTTACTAAATAGTTCCAAAATATACTTGAAAATTTCCAGAAATGTGGTCTTGATTCTGCTTCAGGAGTTAGAGAAACAAGTCTCTGATGTTCCTTGTCTTTAGATACCCTCAAGTATCTAAATAAACATTGTCTTTTTCTGTATAACAAGAGTTAAAAAATGTTCCACGGGGCTTTTCTTGTTTTCATGAGGTCCGTGGACATTAAGTGCCGATATATTCTAAAGAGAGGTGTTGGATGATGGGTGGACGTTTTGGTTCTTTCTTACATCATAGTTATTTTAAAACTGGAACTCATAGGGACACACCTTTCTGTATAAGCCCTCTCTGTACCCAAAAAGATACTGGTCCAGCAGGGAAGTTTGGCAATCCCCTGATTCATTATTGCTGCTCCAAATAGTGTTCCTTTACCTTCATGAGCATTTAGGTTGTTTCCATTTCCTAATTGGGGCATTAGGCCAATTGGCCACATGGGCCTCAACCTATTCCATTGTCATCTAATAACAATAACCTCCTAATCATAGACTGAAAACTTCAAGCTCTCTCTCAGGCTTACTCTCCATCCCAAGCCCTACCTTCAACCTAGTTTTCAACTTAGAAGGTAACTTCCAAGTACAGCCCACTCCTAATCCTGTTTCTGCAAGAGATGGTACTAGGACCAGCCCAATCAGTTGCCTAGAGAGATAAGAAAGAGATTACCAGACACAGCATGGACTTATTGAGACATATGTTTATACATGGGTTTTAAATATTTGCCCTTTTAACTCTTTTGATTACTTTTACAGTTAAATGTTCAAGAACTTAAACTCTCAATTGCCCACACCAATTTCAATACCTTCGTCTCTACTCTCCTGCCACTGACTCCTAGAGCCATCATCTGAAAAATATCAACCTCAGAGATAGATTCTACTGTCCCAATCTGACCAAAACCTCTTTTCCATCTATCTTTCCCACACGCTCACTCAGCGTGTGTCTGCTTTTTACTTATCTCATAGGGGCTTTCAGTCCATAATCTCTCTGTTTCTTCTTCTGTCACATCTATACAACAAAACTCTGAGCTGAATCAATACTGAAACCTGTGTTCTCTGCCACCATGCATGAGTAAATAAATTCTGAGAAAATCACAACTCTGTGGAAGTGGGTGGTAGGTATCTGACCCCATTTAGGCCTCTGTAATATATTCACCTGTCATTTTACTTTTCACTCACTCATTCTTCTGAAAGATAAATAGCAAAAATACTTTATGTTGTCCTTTACTCAACAGCCTGAAGTCTTAGTAGTTTTATCCTGTACATTATGAAGAAAATGAAGGCCACCCAGATGATCTCTTTAAGCCAATATTTCCCATACATAAAACATATCTACATATGCATAGATTCTTCTTTTCCCCCCCTGAAATATAAGAAGTGTCCCTCTTCCTGTTTATGACCAGTCTCAATCTGTGCTTTGATCTTACCTCTGTCTCCTCTGAAATCTTATTCTATTAATGAACATCTCTAGTGTCTGTATTTTCAACCTGTCTTCCTCTAAGGCATCCTTCTTCATAGACTGTTAACATGTTCAATGCTTTCTCATTCTAAACACCCATCTCTGACCTCTCATACCTTTCTGGTTGCAGCTGATTTTTATTTTCTTCTTCTTATTGAGAGTTCTTTAAGCAGTAGACTACTCTTGATTTTAACACTTTTTTTTTTTTATGACATTCGTGCTGGATATCTTATGCATGCCTCTCCAGATCCAAGTTGACCTGTGTGCATTGTATCAATGAACTACCTTGTTCGACAATGACCATTTGGATTTTGCCAGTATGAGACACATGTAGAATCTTGGCAGAAGCAAAGTGAAATAAAAAATATCCATTTATCTGTGGCATTGTTGCACTCTGGATGAATATCTTGACTGGAACTCTTACCTCTCTCAGGTAGTCTTTCTACACAGAATTCTTTTTCTCTTAGTTCTGGAAACCCCTCCCACCTCATGAACTATAGGTTTGGAAGTGATAATGGAGCTTTGCTTTTAGGTCCTAAGTTATTGTATTATCCTTTGTGATTTTTCTATTCCCCATTGTTATTTTTATAATTCACGCCTTCATAAAATTCTCCTCTAGTTATCTTAATTTTAAGGATCCTTTCTGCAAGGATCTTAACTAATAAATACTATGTTCAATTCTCATCTAATGTCATCTGGCTTCTACCACACCTTTGTAATAAAGCTATTCTTTTTCAGTACCACCTAATACCTAGTCCTAGTTAGTCTTTTTCAATTCTTATTTTATTGACATTATCACTTCATAAGGTGATAATCTCCTAGTATGTCCAGATATACAATAATTTTATTGTTTTCCTTTTAGTTTCCTATCTCTTCTTTGACTCTTTTTTTTTAATATATCCTCTTAAAACGTTGTCCCTCCCAGTGGTTCCAGCTCAGGCTACTGTTATTTGTATTCTTCACCTTCAGATTTGTGAGGGTGATCAATAGACAGAATTTCAGCAACCATATTCAGACTGATATATTTCCAAATCTTTATTTGTACTCACATCTCTTCCCTGAGATTCAGATTTTAATACTAAGCCACTAGTTAGGCATCACCCCCTGGCAGTCTTTGTCCAAAGTACAGCCATCAATTCTAGGAAGGGTTTTCACCCTGCATTTTAAAAAAAATTATTATTCTTTGATAGCCAGTTCATCCAACCAGACACTCATGTTAAGAATCCTGAGTGTCAAGGCACCTGGGTGGCTCAATCGGTTGAGGATCCGACTTCGGCTCAGGTCATGATCTCGCTCGTGGGTTGGAGCCCTGTGTGGGGCTCTGTGCTAATGGCTCAGAGCCTGATGCCTACTTCTGATTCTGTGTCTCTCCCTCTCTCTCTCTGACTCCCCCCCACCCCCAACTCATGCTCTATCTCTCTCTCAAAATAAATAAATATTAAAAAGTTAAAAAAAAATAAAAAGAATCCTGAGTGTCATATCTGATCCTCCATAACCTCAAACTTCTAATCAAGACTTACTACTGATTATGTGCCCTAAATTTCTCTTGGAATTTATGCCCTCCTATCCTTCTCTACTATAAGTGCTTTTATATGAACAATTGAGACAATAGTTTCTTCCACTCAGGGTTATTGTGATGAGTCTGTGGGTTGATACATGTGAGGCTTCTATAACAGTGTCTGTCAAAAAAGTTAAGTGCCCCAAAAGGATGCTTTAGTATGATCTTAAAATTTAAGTTTCCGGCAAGATACTAAGGTAAAATAGATATCAAATTATAAAATCAGATCAGGATATGAAGGATTTACGAAGGAAATTTGTGTTGTGATTTTCTCAGAATTTATTTACTCATGCATGGTGGTAGAGAACACAGGTTTTAGTATTGATTCAGCTCAGAGTTTTGTTGTATAGATGTGACAGAAGAAGAAATAGATTATGGACTAAAAGCCCCTAAGAGGTAAGTAAAAAAGCAGACATACACTGAGGAGTTACAAAGGAAAGTATCTATGATACTTGAAACTTCTCTCTTACAATGAGACTATAAAAAAGATCAAAAGAGCAATTTGAGAAAGTTTTTTTCTTTTTTTTAAAGTTTATTTATTTTTAAGAGAAAGAGGGACAGAGACAGAGAATGTGCAGGAGAGGGGCAGAGAAAGAGAGGGAGACACAGAATCTGAAGCCGGCTAGAGGCTCTGAGCTGTCAGCACAGAGCCCTACGCAGGGCTGGAACCCATGATCCTGACCTGAGCCGAAGTCGGAGGCCCAACTGACTGAGCCATCCAGGCGCCCTGAGAAAAATTTTTCAAAAAGATTTTGTGAAACTCATCCTTCTCCCCAAAAAAAGGTAGAATGTAGGTTGCTCTCCTTTTCATTTCAAACGCACAGAGATTGTGCTTCAGGGAGACAGCTCAGAGAGTTTATGTTTTACCTATAGTTTTGAGACATATTATTCTCACTCATAAATCTAGAAACGACTATAGGGGGTGACAGACTACTTTGGAGGAAAAGTTAGGTGAGGGCAGGGTTTCATTTCCCATGCTAATGGCAAAGGATGTATCTATGTTTCAGAAAAAGGAATCAGTAGGTTTTCAGTCCTGTCCAAGAGGAGCATCTGGCAGCATATGTATGGAGCTGTCCACCTGTTAACCTCACTGGAAAGGAGTGCCAACAGGGAAATAAAATACCTCAGCTACATAGCATGCAGAAATGCAGTCTGAGAATATCATGGCATTCATAGCGTCGGGGAACATTCTAAGAGCCTGTGAAAACACTCCGACAGAGAAGGGGTCAGCCAGGTTACCTCTTTTCCCTGCCATCCTTCCTTTGAATCAGGCTGGGAGTTAAACAGCAACTAGACTTTGAGAAGTGTGGGGATTAGCAGAGAAGGGAAAAGCCGAAAATACCTCCTTTTCAACACAAGTTGTAGACTGAGGCAGGGAGAGAAGAGATGTTTTACCGTAAAAGATTCACTTATGATTAATGTGATTAATACTTTTGTCTGAATACTTTTAACTGCCAACCAAATGAACCTGTGAAAAAACATGACTGCATATTATCTAAAATGGAGTAGAAAAGGGGACCCTTGGGTGACCCAGTCAGTTAAGTATCTGACTTCGGCTCAGGTCATGATCTCATGGTTCCTGAGTTCAAGCCCTGCAATGGGGTCTGTGCTGATGGTGTGCAGCCTGCCTGGGATTCTCTCTCTTTACCTCTCTCTATGCCCCTCCCCTACTTGTCCTCTCTCTCTCCAAAAATAAAGAAGTAAAGCTAATTTTAAAAAATTAATAAATAAAATGCAGCCAAAAAAGTCAGAAGACCGCTCAAGTTTTCTTGCAGTACAGGAAACACTACATTTACTGTGTTCATTTTAAAATGGTGGTGGAACACATAATAAAGTCAGGTTTTGATTATGTCATAAACTGGGTACTCAACCATCAGGTACATTAGCTCCTATTATTATTTATATTATTATTGATGATGATGATCGTGATGGTTACTTAAAGTTCCTGTCCTCACTTTTGTAAAACTGTAATACCTCCTTACTCTTGATTGATTCTACTTTGGTTCCTTTTAGGTTCATTTTCCACAAAATCACTAGAAGAATCCATCTAAAACATGAAGCAATCAAGTCCTATATGGTCTTACAAAAAACCCTTTAGAGCCCCTTTTTCTGCACACTTCTGTGCTTTACTGTACCCACCACAATGTTCCGCCTGCCCATCTCTCTTGTGGTACAGAAGATATTTGAGAGAAAAATCTGAGTCAAAGCAACAAACAAACAAAAACTTGGTGGATGAGGAACAGCAGGCTTCTCATATCTGACTTTAATTTGGCTGGCCTAGAGAAGCAGGACAGTAAACCAGAGAAATGGTGAGGGTCAATATCATGGCTTCTTTCTTTAAACTGGGATTTATGTGAAAACCAAATTCTGTGCATGTGTGTGTGTGTGTGTGTGTGTGTGTGTGTGTGTAATATGTTATTTTCCTTCAAGAAATGAACTGTGAGAAAACATGTATCTGAGTGTGGGTATATGCATATGAGTGTGAATATGTTTGTATGAGTGTGTATGGGTGTGGGTGTTTTCATGAGCATGTAGAAACTAGGGCTCAAATCAATTTTACTGAAAAGTTAATCTCTATTACATTGTCTAATATAGACAGTAACAATCATGATTCCCTCTTGTAATACATCTCTCTTTGAAAGCTCTCTACTGACCCAAACCAATGTGCTTCAATAAAAATCAACTTCAATAAAGTCAATGATACACTGTGTTTGCTACACTGTAGAAAATTAACTTCTATGCAATCACATGGAAAATTGGCTACCCAAAAAAGTTGAAAGATAGAGTTTCATTATTCTAGAATTAGAGCAAAGAATGTTAGAAGGTAACGCACTCTATATTACATTTAATCATATGAATGGAAAATTATAAATAATAATTTTTAAAACTACAAACCATTTCAGTGGCAATGTATTAGTTTAGTAACATAAGTGACACTTTTATAGATACGAACAAGCCTGATGGATATTATTTAAGAAAATGGTTCAGTGTATAAGAGATTTTGAGAATTTACACAATTTTCTTCATAGAGTCACATTGTGTAAGTATATAACTTGTTTTTATAACTATATCCAGGACTAGTAAGCTTGAAAGTAAATAAACCTAAATTCAAGCATCACTTTCAATTATGTCCCTGTATACTAAACTCTAGTGCATCTGCAGTAATAAATAGATACCACAGGATATGTGAACTCTAAAAATGTAATATATGTTGTTCATGTGGTAGCAGGTTAATAGAATTTTTATGGAATAATTCTCCTTTATTGTTGCCAATATGTAGAACAAAAACAGAGATGACAAGTTATTAATGAGTTTAAATTCTCTCTAAAAGGTACACTGTCAGAAACTCTCAATAATATTCTCCAATTTTAAGTTTGTATTTTTGTAGACATTTTGTTTCTTCATGTTTATGAGATAAATATGGTCAGTAAATAGCCTATCTTTGCCTCATCACAGTCATCCATTCTCCAGGTAAGAGTACTGAGCTAACAAATAGGATCAGATGTCAAATCAGATTGGCATGAATTAGATTTCTCACTCAGTATCACACTTTACTAAACAACTTTAAGGATATAGGCAATCAAGGAGCTCATATGAAGCAGAGTATGTTCTAGGTTATCAAGGCTGTGCTTCAGGTCATTTTCCCATGTTGGACTTGCCACTCTGGCCCAATAAGGTGAAGTTCCTAAAGGACATTTTTGGGGTACCTAATGCATGGTGGGGACTTAAGTTATGAACCTTGTTCATTTCATAACCTTAAGGTTTTATGACTTATGTGGCATTCTCCTGGAGAATTAAAGATGCTGAGTTCTGTTAGTAAAGGTAATAATCTTCAGCCAGGGCATCATTCTCAGGGCATTTCAGAAACCCGGTCTCTTCCTTCTAGCAATCTAATCAATTTATTTGCTCAAAGATTCAGATGACAAGATTAGACTGCATCTCCTGACTTCTTTTGTCTGGGGATGCCCTCAATAAAGGCAGAAAATACGTCATAGATCAGCTGCTCCAACTCTTCTGTTTCCAGTTAATATAGTCTATAAAATCTTCACAGAAGTGTATAATTTGTGTTTAAAGGAATTTATATTTTTCACTTTATTAAATGTTTTTCTTAGTGCTATATTTGTTTTGAGGGGAAACTTAGAAAGCCTATTGGACGAGGGTAGTAATTTACCTACAATTATATATTTGACATAAAATTTCTGAAAACATGTTTTTAAACATAGGTAACTGAAAGTTAGGTAGTATATAGGTGATGAATCTTCCTTTAGCTCAAGCTATTTGACAATCACATCGTTGATAAAGAAGAATCCAAGAGAAATGGTAAACGAGCAATGACAACAGCACTCCTATGTATTGGTTAGATGAATATTTAGACCAAAAAATAAAAATAAAAAAGAGAGAGAAAGTGGTTTTGAAAAGAGCAACACAGAGAGAATAGAATAATTATTTCAAAAATAATTATCGCCTTAAAAAACTAGCAGTTGTTTTCTTACAGAGAAATATTTCTAAGAATTAACACATCTTTCTGAAATAATATATGAATTTTAGAAGATCTAAGTTTTCATATTCTCATACTTTTTATTTTCTATTGTATTGATTGATACATTTTTACTAAGCATAGGCACTAAACCTACTAATAATATTATAAGCACTTTATTACCACAATTTATTTTATAAATATTCTGAATTTTGCACTCTTAAAAAAAATAAACTAACACACATCTACCACATATACCACTTAATTTTTCTTCCTGGTATTTATGTAAAACTCTGTGCAGGGTACTAATTGATAATGGAAGATTTATAGTCCATCTTGAAATAACTGACCTATCACTTATTTGAATAGAATAATTATAAAAACACACTGTAATAATTTTGATTGTGTTTCTTAATTTTTACTAATTTGTAAAAAAATAATTTAAAGTCAAAATAATGAAGCTGAGATTGCTTACAAAGAAAGCCTATGAATTTAAAAATATATAGTTAAAAACTCTATATATATCAGCCCCCATATTGTTTATGTAGAAAAAGGAATTTCATAAACAAAATTTAAATTAACATATTTCTATATTTTCCCAAGGATTTTAACTCTCTATCTTCTACGAAGAAATCTGTCTGCTAAACATCATTCTAGTTAACGTAGCAAAACTTCTGCTGTACGTACACATATACAAATATTGCAACTTGGTTTAGACACTTGAAAATCAGGACAGAGGAATGGTGCTGGTCATTGCTTTCAAAGGCTATATATTTTTTGTTTTTGAAAGTAAATTATTAGTTTAATTTCATTTATAATTACTAAAATATTTTGACTACAGTAGTGTTCAGTGGCATAGGAATGCTTCAACAGCATTTTAATTAAAAAAAAGAAAAAAAACTAACCCAAAAACTAGATCTTGACAAAAATGCATATTGCAGTTCAAACACAAATGTCCATATCCATATTACTAACCCATAATGCTATACCTTAATAATAATATAGTATATATGAATTAAAATTTTCTTTTCCAATTTTTTTGTGGAAAAGACTTTTAATTGTTACAACCAAACAACTATGTCCTACTCTACATTCCCCTGTGTGCCCCCTACATTAGGAATGGGCTATGAAGTTGGGCATGAGGAGTCTTTGCTTTGCTTATAGATGATCTTTAGTTCAAACAATTTGAGAAACACTTTTCTTGATAATAGTTTTATAAATGATTGCTTTATGATTCCTAAATAATTAGGACATGCCATGGTATATAGCTAGCTTATTTTTATACTGGATTCACCACTTGTCATCTGAATGTTTTATCATGCATTCCTTTAGAAAATAAAATGACTTTCTTCCAAGGGAGTGAATTAGGTGGCAAGGGAAGATTAAATCCACACCTGTGGTGTCTAAGTATCCACAACCTAAATGGAGGAAGATGATCCTGAGAACCTACGTGTGTTTAGGGAAACAAAGAATGGCTAAAGAAGGCATGCTCTGAAGAAAAAGGTATTGTACATAGGAATGTTTCATGAAGAAAGAATATTATAGGGCTCTTTATTTGGGTGAAGTGTTTGGTGGATATATATAAATGTTATATGTCAATTATGTTATTCAGGATTCTCCAGAGAAACAGAACCAATTAGATAGATAGATAGATAGATAGATAGATATAGAGGTAGTATAAGAACAAAAGGAATAAAATGAAACTTGGAATTCTTCTACATTGAGAGAATATATATTGACATATATACATAGAGAGTGGAAATAAGCAATTGGGTCATATGACTATGGAGTCTGTGAAGTCCCCTTATCTGGACACCTAGGAGGGCTGATCGTGTAAGTCCCAGTCTGAAATCTGGCATGCTCAAGACCCAGAGAGTATTGATTTTTCATTCCGGGTTTGTAGGCAGGAAAAGGCTGATGTCCCTGCTCAAATAGTCAGGCAGGTGGAGTTCCCTCTTACTCAGCCTTTTCTCTATTCAAATCTTCAGTTGACTGGATGAGGCCCACCCATATTAAGGGAGGCAATCTACTAAGGCTACCAATTCAGTTATTAATCTCATCCAGAAACAACCTCAGAGACATTACCAGAATAATGTCTGAACAAAAGTGTGGGTACCCTTGGCCCAATCAACTTGACAAATAAAAGTAACACAATTTCAGTTAATTGAGCTACTCGTTCAATAAATATTTGAGGCCCCACACTAAGTATGGTGGCAGATACAAATATCATAGACTAGTCTTAAGTCTGATTGGAAATATAATGCATCAATAATATACTCATGGCAGAATGTTATCAAGAGATATAAATAATGTACTCAAGGCAGATTGTGTTCAAACGGCAGTCCACATGACAGACAATACCATTATTTCAAGGTGACAGGTTAGGGAGTTAGGAGTGACATCACTTCCACTTACATAATAAAAACAATATTGCTCTAGGCCTCGAATTATATATTCAACTTGAATATGTGAATATGAAGCATAAGCAGAATATCATTCCCCAGGGAGGATGTGACAATATGATGTCTATAAAAAATTTCCTCATTTAACTTCATTTAATGTGATTTGGACTTGGGTTGCATAAAGGAAAACCCTGAGAGGTAGGCCGGGAAAATAATGTGGAAGATAAATTTTAGAAGATTTTGTATGCCAGATAAAAAGCACTTGAATAAATTTGATAGATAATATGTAGCCATTGAATATTTTTGAATGGGTTAGCATTGACAATGAGCTGGTATTGGGCTGATAAGAGTCTGAAGTACTATAGTGAGAGGCAATGAAAATAAAAAGAAATGAAACATGGATAAAATTCTTGAAGACATAATAAGTAGACATTGAGAGAGTGGAACATACCCTTGAACTTTTTAGCCTGAGTAAAGCATTAGAAATGACTGTAGCATGAGAGGAAAAGAGAAAACTGGATGGAGTGCTGATTTTGAGATGGAGATGAATTAAAGTTTAGATACGTTAAACTTGAGGTGAAGGAAAGCATTTGACTTAGAGGTTCATTAGGCAACCGACAAGTGGACTGTGACTCAGGAAAGAGTTCCAGGCTGAATATAAATTTAATGGACAAATACAATGTGGTGATAGTTAAAATAATTTTGTTCTAAAGTAAGTGAATTTTATAAGAGTAAAGAAATGAGTTTGGATCTTGGGAATTCTACATTGAAAGATAAGAAGAGCCCCGTCAATAGAAAAAAAATATGAGTAATAGAAGGAGACCTACTCTATTTAATACCATGTAAAATTGAAGACAGAATTTTTAAAATGTGATCAAAGAAAATGAAAAACGGGAAAAAGATATATTCTACAACTAGGTTTCATTAATAGCAATCTGTTGAATTTCTGATAGTGCTAATTCTAGCTAAATTATTGGAGGGAAAGCAGTAATGTAGCCTATTAAAAAAAAGTTTGACAGTTAAAGGACAGAATAATATTCCAAGAATAATGCTCTGAGAGCGCAACAAAGTTCTGTGTCAGTTACCAAGAAAAAATATTTGTATTATTTATACATTTAGGTATAGCTTTTAAAAAGATAGAAATAATGCACAATTTGAGGTAGGAAATTCAGTTACTTGACAAAGATACAATAATTCATGAAGTGCTCAACAACTTAGCAAAGGTATTATGGTTAGCAAAATTAATTATGGCATGTTAATATATGTTGGAATCAACATTTATATTAAGAATCATAGGGCAAGCACATACCAATATAAAATGTTTCTTTTATTAATTTGGATGAAAAAAATCCAGTTAGAAAAGAGAGCAAATGAGGTCACTTAAACTCTGGCGTTAGGATGATAGTTTTATTTTGTAACCATCAACCAATAACACCTTTGATTTAGAGTGACATTGAGCCATAACATCAAGTAGTGAAAATTTAAGATGCTAGTTCAATTTCCCATCAGATAACCCAGCCATTTATAAGTGAAAGTTCCCATATATCAGTGTCAAATGTAAAAACAAAAAGTCTTGATGGTTGTAAAAAATGGTCTCAGGAATACCAGGCTTTGATAGGCATAATATCTAGATTGTAAATTGATAAATTATCATTTGTTTTATGATGATGTCATTGATGGTTAGAATCAATTGTTATTTATTAGTTTGTATTTTTTGTTTTCTTTTGTTTTCTGAAGTAACAGATTAGCTCTAAGACTCTAGTACTCATTCTAGGTGGTCATTAAATTCCCTTTCATTTTATCCATTTCACTCTTATCCCTCCCCACCCCCACCCCCACCCCCACCCCCACACAAAGACTTTTTCTCTCTTTTTCGTTTTTCTATTTATTTATCCTATTTTTAAATTATTTTATTAATTATTACAATTCCTCTACTAAAATTAACAAACTATATGTGTTTATTGTAAATATGAGAAATTAACACTGGCCTGTGTATCTACAAAACTATACCTGTAGAACCATCTAACTATCATAAGTTAAATAATGTTATTTCTTATTACTGTTCTTAGTGGTGGGTTCCATGTGAAATAAAGTTATTTTACTGTAGGAAGATATATTGGAATATGAAATAAATAAGTTGTACAGTTTTTCATAGAGATAAAATATTTTTAAATAATTTAATGGACATTATATGGCTTATAATTCTAAGATGAATAGAATTTGAAGAAATAGCTTTTTCTTGTTTATTATTACTTGGAATTTTCTCTAACACATTAAATTATTCACTTAAAAAAGATAGTATCTAAGTTGACAGCAATAGTCCTTACAAGAAATGTCAGTTTATAAAACTATCAGTCATTTTAGAAAAGCAAGTGTACATGAGGATTGCAGCAAGAAAAAAAAAAAAAGTGACCTCTTAATGTTTGTCTGAAACTGTTGTAGAAGTAGGAGGTTTGATGGTGCATGAAGTATAATGAAAGGTTAAGAAATATACTTGAATGGAGTATCTGAAGAGATAAATGATAAGACTTTTCTCAGACTGTAGAAATATAGATAAGTACCAGAATGGCATGACAGCTATGAAGTGAGGTTAAGGTAATTGTTTATGGTGCCAGTAGACATGTAACATAGAGATGAATAGAAACTATTCAACAGACAAATCATAGTGTCGGATAAGATAAGCACATTATATCTGACTACTAAACTTCTGAAGGCAAACTGAATGGAAATAGTATGGATGATTCTATCATTTTGCCTTTTTTTTTTTCTTTCCAATTTTCAGTTGCCACTCACCCACTATTGTGATGATGGGAAAGGAAAATCTATGCATTAGATTGCATCAAAAAATTAAACTATGATCAATGTGAAAAAAGAACCCTGAAATATAGGCTTCATTGTGTACTGTTCAATTCTGAATTAGTGATAAATTTCAACTTAATATTTAATCATATGGTTGCAGAATAGTTGCAAATTTTCTTAAGCAAGGATTTGTTTCTTGTTTGTAAGTAAGCCAAGTGAAGGAACATCTTCCCTTTTAGAAACAGTATTGAGGAAATTTGGATATTGTTTGAAAGAATGAAGAGTTTAGGGGGTACCTGGGTGGCTCAGTCAGTTAAGCATGGGGCTCTTGATTTCAGCTCAGGTCATGATCTCACAGATGGTGAGTTTGAGCCCCCCATAGGGCTCTGCACTGACAGCATGGAGCTGGCCTGGGATTCTCTTTCTGCCCCTCCCCCACTTGCAAGATCACATGTGCTCACTCTCTCTCTCGCTCTCTCGCTCTCTCTCTCAAAAAAAAATAAATAAACATTAAAAAAAATTTTAAAAAAGAATGAAGAGTGTATATAGTAGCCATCTTTTATATAATCTGAAATTCTAAGCCCATATTTTTTCAAACATTTAAGATATCAGTCACAAGGAGCCATCTGACAAAATGAATTTAGAAATAGCAAGTAATTTATCTCATGTTAATTGGAGTGACACAAGAAGAGTATGAATGGGAAGACAAAATATTTTAACATATAATTGCTGAGAATATTCCAAAATTGCTGAAAGATATTAACTTCATATTTAAGAAATCAAGCAAGGGGTGCCTGGGTGGCTCAGTCAGTTAAGCGTCCAACTTCGGCTCAGGTCATGACCTCACAGCTCATGAGTTTAAGCCCCAAGTCAGGCTCTGTGCTGACAGCTTAGATCCTGGAGCCTGCTTTGGATTCTGTGTCTCCCTCTCTCTCAGCCCCTCCCCCGCTCATGCTCTGTCTCTCTCTCTCTCTCTCTCTCTGCCTCTCTTTCTTTCTCTCTCTCAAAAATAAATGAACATTTAAAACAATGTAAAAAAAAAGAAATCAAGCAAAAAAAAAGAATGAGAAATGAGAAATAATTACCAAAAACCAAGACCAAAATAAGCAAAAAACTTTACTTAGACACATTGTGTCTGAGCTACTGAAAACCTAAGCAAAAGAGAAAATCCAAAAGAAGCCTACTTATATAGATACAGCTGTACAAATCATGGCTGCCTTCTTATCAGAAACAAGAGGCTAGAAGACAACTGAGACATCTTTAAAATGCTTAAAAGAAATAAAAAACAAATAAACAAATAAAATTTGTGTATTACTCTACTTAGGGTGCCATAACAAAATGCCATAGATTGGATGGCCTAAGCAACAGACATTTATTTCTGACAATTGTGGAAGCTAGGAAGCCCAAGATCAAGATAAAGGTGAGAACTCTCTTCCTGGCTTACCCCCTCACTTCTTGCTGTGTCCCCACATGGCCTCTCCTCAATGTATGAATACAGAGAGAGAGAGAGAGAGATCTCCCTCCACTAGTCCCATCATGAGGGTCCCTCCATCATGACTTACTGCAATTCTAATTACTTCTTAAAAGCTGCGTGTCCAAATACATTCACATTTGGACTTAGGGCTTCAACATATGTATTTGTGGAGGGGATACAAATGTTCAATCCATAAAAACCTGAGACTTAGATTTCTTCAAAATATTCTCCAGATATGTTCTTCAAAAGTTAAGAAACAGAATAAAAACTTAAAGAGTTTGTTTCCAATACATATAACTCTGAGGAATACTAGAAAGATATTTTTGAGTCTGAAATGAAATGATACCCTATAAAATCCAGGATCTGCAGGAAACAATTAAGAACACCAAAAAGAAGTAAATATCTGGGTTGATATAATTCACTGCTTTATCTTTTTTCCATACATATATAGTGCAAATTTTTAAAAGCCTATTAGCTGTTTAAAGCAACAAAAATAATATATGAGTTTGTAGCATATGTATGGTAAAATGTATGCCAACAGGAGCAGAAAGGAAAGAATTATGGTGTTATAAGGTTCTTGCATTGCCAGTGAACTAGTATGTATATTATTTGAAAATATACTGTGATGACTTAAAGATACATTTTGTAATTTTAGAATAATCATTTCAAAATAGCTATAGCAAAAAAGTCAGTAGGGGAGAATAAATGGAACACAAAGTGTTCAGTTTACCTAAAAGAATATATGACTGGAGTAATGAAGGACAAGTAAACCATATGAGACATACTGAAAACAAATCCTGAAATGTTTAACAACACAGCCTTATCAGCAATTATTTAAATGTAAGTGATTCAGACTTCAATTAAAAAGCAGATTATAGTATTGGACAAATGAGAGACCAACGCTATGCTGTTTATACAAAACTCATTTTAAATATAAAGGGTAAAAATGAAAGGGTGTAAATATAGAATTATGGAAGCATTAAGCAAAGAAAGCAGGTGTGTCTAGATTAATAGCAGACAATAAATTTCAGGATGAATATTGTTGCCAGATATAAACAGTGATTTTCATTATGACATGAGGGCCAATTCATCAAGAAAAGGACATACTAATCCTAAACACGTATGCAACTGATAATAGAGTGGCAAAATATATGATGTCCATATAATTAAAAATAATGGTAAAATGCACAAATCCATACTCATAGACAGAGATTTTAACATTTCTTTCAGTACCCAATAGAAAAAGTAAATAAAGTTTTAGAAAAAATACAGACGATGTGAATAATACTAACAAACAATCTGACCTAATTGATATATATGGAACACTGTACTAATTGTATAATGTCCATTCTTCTTAAATGGACATATGCCATTCACCAAAGTACACCATAGACTGAACCACAAAAAAAGTATTTCTATAATGTCTGAGGATCAAAACATAAAAATGACTATTTTCTGAACACAAAGGAATTAAATTAAAAATCAACAACAATAAGGCATAGGAAATATCTTCAAATATTTTAAAGTTAAATAGCTAATTTATGAATGAAAGAATAAGTCACACAGGAAATAAAATTTTTCAACCAAATGGTAACAAAAATACTTTACATCAAAATATGTAAGGTAAAGGTAAAGCAGTGTTTAAAGGGGAATCTGTAGCTTTGAAGCCTATAAAAACTAAGAAAAGTGCAAATAAATAATCCAAATGACCAGTGTAAGATCCTAGGGAAAAAAAAAAAAAGTGGAAGAGCAAATTAAGCCCAAAGTAAATAGAAGAAAAAATAAAAATAAGAGCAGCATTAATTAAATAGAAATGGAAAATAAGAGAAAATCAACCAATGCTAGTTCTCTGAAAAGATTAATGCAACTGATAAATCTTTTTCAAGACTGATCAAGGAAAAAAATAGAAAAAAGTATCAATATCAGGAATGAAGTAAGGGTTTTAATTATTAATCATAAAAACATTAAAAGGATAATAAGGGTGGGGCACCTGAATGGCTCAGTTGGTTAAGCTTCCAACTTCGGCTCAGGCCATGATCTCACAGCTTGTGAGTTTGAGCCCCAAGTCAGGCTCTGTGCTGACAGCTCAGAGCCTGGAACCTGCTTCAGATTCTGTGTCTCCCTCACTCTCCATTCCTCCCCAACTTGTGCTCTCTCTCTCAAAAATAAATAAACTTTTTTTAAAAGGATAATAAGGGAATATCATAAAAAACTTTACAACAATAAATTTTAACATTGGAATGAAACAAGAAAAAAAAATCCCCTGGAAAGACAACTTGCCATAAGTGACACAATAAATACATAGAAAATATAAATAATGTATATTAAATTAAAAATATTTGTGATCTAAAACATTCCCACAGTGACAACGCCAGGTCCATATCATGTCTATGATAATTTCAGTGAAGTATTTAAGAAATAAATACTACCAATATTATACAAAATTTTAGAAAACAGAGAAGAGATCGATTTCCAGCTTATTTTATGTAAGAATGCAAAAACCTGATGTGAATTTGACAAGGATGTTACAAAAAAATTGAATATCAGACTCTCTCATGAATATAGGTGCAATTCTTCTTAACTAAATATTAGCAAATTGAACTCAGTAATGTAAAAATGATAATAAATCATGACCAAATGAGATTTATTCCAAACTTGCAATATTTATTTTATAAAAGAAAATCAATGTAATTCACCACATAAAGAGAACTAAAGAAAAAAATATATAACATCATGTCAATATATGCAGAAGTAGTTGCATCAGTAGATGCAAAATTCAACACTCATTCATGATTAAAAAAAATAAACCTCAGCAACTTAGAAATAAAAGAAAATTTCACTAATCTGGTAAAGAGCATTTACAAAATATCTACAGTTATATCGACATTATATTTCATGTAAAACATTGAACACTTTTCTCCTGTGATCAGGAAGAAAGTAATGATGTTTTCTCTAACTACTTCTTTTCAACATTTACTGGATGTCAGTAAGTGGATGTCAGGCAGCAAAATAGAAATTAAAGGCATAAAGCTCAGAAGAGAAGTAGAGTGTATTTGCATATAATATGATTATGTACATAGAAAACCTATTGGAGTTTACACAATTTAGTGAATTAAGCAAAGTCACAGGATACAAGGTCACAGGGTATGTTGTCAGTATACCAAAATTAATTGCATTTCTATGTACCGGCAACAAAAAATTATAAAGTTAAATTTAAAAGTTATAATATCAAAAAATAAAATATATTAAAAGCTTTTAATAGGGAAAACCTTCAAATACTGCTTAGAAAAATTAAAGACCTAAAAAAATGTAGGGATATATGTTGTTTTTGGAGAATAAACATTGTAATGATATCTATTCTTACAATTTTATTTAATATAATCACAACTAAAACTAACCCAATGTTCATCTTCAGGAGGATTATGGTGTATCCATACATGGGAATACTAGTAAATAATAAAAGTAATGAATTATATTTTCCATTGATATAAAATTCTAGAACAGATAAAACTAACCTATAGTAACAAAAAGCAGATCAGTGGTTACCTGGGTTAGAGTGGGAGGTTGATGCATGAGGGAACAAGGTAAGAAGATGAAAATGAGTTAAGCCATTGAACAGTACACCTAAAATAGTTGCCTTATGTGAGTTGCACCAACTAAAAAAGTTGAGTTTTAAAGGACGAATATAACTATAGGGTGACAGAAATAAGAAAGAAGTTTCTGAAAAGGCAAGAATTGACTGCAAAGGGGAACAAGGGAACTCACTGAGGTGAGATAAATGCTTTTTTATATTGTTTCAGATAAGTGCTTACACAGGTGTCTTCAACTGACAAAACTCATCAGACTGAGCATTTAATATCCATTCATCTCATTTCATTAAAAATATTTCTCAATAGAAGCCTAATCTGAACAAAACTATTTCAGGAGATCTCTTATTTTTATTTTTATTTTGGTTTTTGTATTGATTCTCACAGTCAGAACTCTGGTTCTCAGAGCCTGATCATGAAATGAAAAGTTCCAGGTCATCAATGTATCTTAAAGTGCATTGAATTTTAAATATATATGATAGCTCTTGTATATATGTCCATTTCTCGACAGCTTGTTAATAAGTAAATATTGCATGCTGACGTCTGTAAGAATTAGGAAGCTAGGACTTCATATCTTACATTCACTTTAAAAGTGAAAAAAATCCCCTGTGCCCTCAATAAGCCTATTTATTAAATTTTAAAAAGAACCAAATAATATTAATTTATATAAAAAAATAATACGATAGCATAGCATAAAAGAATAACTTGTCGTCTTGCAAGATGATAGGAAAAAGACAAGAAAAGATAAAATAGGACTAGATCATGAAGAGTTAATACTAGTCTGATCTCCATACAAATATTTTACTAAATGATTTTGAAGATGACAGTCCAGCTGCAAGTCTTCTCCTAATTCAGTTCTCTCTTTTGTTTAATTATCTGTTTTTGTGAAATAGTTCTCAAAATTTTGAAGAAAGCATAGCATATTAACAACACTGTCATATATATCAATGACTCATTTGTCCAGAATAGATAGTTTAGGAGCAAGTGAGTGGTTAATTCGGTGAGTTTTATGAGGAGTTTTTCCCCTAGGAATCCTTACCACAAGGTTACTCTAGTAAATTATTTAGTAACACACTGAAAGATCAAGGAAATTGTCGTGACCTCATCTCAAAACATTTGAAGCTCTGAAGTTTATAGGAGGGCTAATAGGCAAATTACATCAGCCTCAGAAAACACAGCATACCAGCTGACATCCATATGTGGGAATACCACTGTATGTAATTGCTTGAGGCAAAGGTAATGGCAATCCACTGTGTTAACTAGATGCATGTGATATTTTTGGTAATCCAATATTGTAAAGTAAGCTGTTGGTAAACCCTGTGAAGCGGTGGCCCCTGTCTTCCAGACAATCACACAATGTAATTGTCATTTACTTTGCCAAATAAATATAGAAGGTAAATTAAGTAAAGGCAAATGCAACAACTTCTAGTCAAGATTACCATCTAAAATGTTGGTTGAAATCTAGAAGAATTCTTGAATAAATTATGAGTCTAGGTAAAAGGAAAATCTAAAATATTAAATTTGAGGAAATATGAATATAAAATTATGGGAAAGGTGAATGTTATATTTATGATATAATACTTTTTGTTATACCCCTTGAAATAGATTACATTTGAAGTGTGTATGATTAAAATTGTAAAAACTGCCTGAGGGGGACCTGAGAGGCTCAGTCAATCAAGCGTCAAGACTCTTGATTTTGGCTCAGGTCATGATCTCACCGTTTGTGAGATCAAGCCCCACCTTGGGCTCTGCACTGACAGCGTGGAGCCAAGTTGGGATTCTCTCACTCTCTCTCTCTGCCCCTCCCCTGCTTGTGTGCTCTCTCTGTCGCTCGCTCTATCATAAGTAAGTAAGTAAATAAATAAAATGCCTGAGAAGACAGAATCTTATTCCTCCCCAACTTATCTCGTCTGTCCAGAAAGATCTATCACAGTTTATCATATCTTTGAGGCTATTTTTGAGGCTAGCTCAGAAATTCTGAGTCAGAAACCTAAGAAAAACCCACTAAGCTCTAGGTCATTCCCTAGGTTTCTAATTTAGTTGAAAAGAAAATAAAGGAAATTGATATGCATCCTAATTTTATATTACATCATGGAGAGAAATTTTATTCTGGCATCCTCTGAACCCCTTGAATCCCAAGGCTAAACCAAGAACAGAGCCAGCTTTTACTCAGGCCTAATTCCTTACAGGAGTGATACAAAACAGAGGCCACATAGGAGCCAGGCCAGAAGTCTTTGCCACTATCACATTTACCTCCGGAGAAATAAAAGGAAATGCTTGGATGTACTGGACATATCCTGGACAGTGTTCCTGTTGTCTTTATAGTCTGAGGAGATGTCAGACAATGAGGTTTTCTGTTTGTTTTGTGTGTGGCAAATTATTACCTGTGCTTTATATGCGTGTCTCCTGACCTTCGCTGGTTCCTTGCTCTGTCAATCCTTCCATGTCTTTCTTGTATCATCATTTCCTTTTTCCACTGGAATTTTCAACTCACCTTACTTTCCTCTTAAACAAGAAACAAACAAACAAAATCATTGTTTAAATCCACATATATCTCTAGTTCCTGATTCATCAATTTTCGTCTTTTCACTGCCACACTTCACAAAATTGCTGCCTTCATTTGCTTCTCACTTAGCTCTTTAATTCCATGTAGTCTGTACCTATGCTCCTGTCACTCCATTGAATTTGTTTTTGTTATTCATCAGTCATATGGATACTGTGAGAGTAAAAGCACATGTTTCTATCACCATTTAACAAAACAGCAATAAAGGGGCTAAATATTTGGAGTGTGGAGCCAGACAGTCCATACATTTGCTAGTTCTGTAAACTTGAGCAAGTTTACTTAAACTTGCTATGCCTCAATTACCACATAAGTAAAATGGGGTGATAATAGAACTTTTTGAAGTGTGATTTGGAGAGTTAGATTATTTAGTTTGTTTAAAGTAATAACAACAGTGTCCAGCTAAACAAATTTAACTATTAATACTTCTATTTTCTGAAATGTAGAACGGGAGATTATAATAGTTCATTTTATGCAGTGGGTCTGTGAAACTAAATACCTTAACCAGTGTAAAGTACATTAGTAAATATTCAACAAACCCTAAGTATTTTAAAACTCTCAAAATTGTAAGGCTAGTTAAACCCCTATCATCATCATCATCATCATCATCATCATCATCATCATCATCATCTGTTTTTTCTATTTCTTACCATCCTCTTTCCTGCCTCTTTTCCTCCATTCATGCCATTAACTGTAAGTTTTCCCAGGGTGCTCTGGTTGGAACTTTGCTTTACTAATTCCGTATATTCTCTCTGCAAACCTTCTTTAAACTTATGGTTTCAACTTCACCAGACCTGTGAGCACTTCAGACTTTCTGCTTATGTACCTCTTATATATACCATTTTTGGGTATCTCAACCTGAATGTCCCTCAAGGATTTTAAATTCCTCATCTCTCAAAATAATGCCATCATCTTTCCCACAAACTTGTTCTTCCTCTGCCTGTGAATGTCATTCCAGCTCCTTCACATTGTTCAAAGCAATAACTTGGGAGTAAAATTTGCAATCTCCTTCTGACTCCCCCCCCCCCGCCGCCATATATCCAATCTGTATCTAATACTTGTATATTATACTAACTTGATGGTTTTCGTATTTATTTCTTCATTCCAAGGTCAAGTTTTCCCTAGATTATAGCTGTAGGCTTCTAACTGCCTCTGAATGGACTGGCTTAGCTTCAGTATATCTGCAACAAATGTTATCTAAATGTTCATTACTCCCTGATTAAGAAATTCAGTGGCACTCTCTGGCTTTTAGGATAAAATACAAATCCTTTAGTTTGTAAATAAGACGTCATCATTTTCTAATCGTTAGAAATTCATTAGTCATATAGAACTTCTTACAGTTTCCTGAAAATATTTTTGTGTCCTCTCTCTCCATGCCTTCCATATTCTCTCCCTCCTCTTCTTTCCAGGTTTCCCTATCCTCTCATCTAGCTAACTTGTACTCAATCTTCAGATCTCACTAATTTCTTGGTCACCTTCTCTAGGAAGATCCCAGCCTCTCACAAGAAGGCCCATTCACACTTAAGATTACTCTGAATACAGAAAATCCTCTACTCTAAATATCAATACTCTTGTCTTTTTTCCACTGGACTATGAACTTAATAGGGAAAGAGCTTATCTCCCACTACTCTTCCTCTTACTCCCTCTACCCCAGCTATACTGACCTCCTGTTTCCTAACTACCTTAGACATTTTATTCCACAAGGATATTAGCATTCATTGTCCTTTCTGCCAAATACACCCATGAGTCACTATCTTACCTCCTTCAAAGATTTTCTCAAATCTCATTAGCTTAGTGACAACTGCCATGACCACCCAGTTTAAAATGAAAACCTCTCCCAGAAGGCCCAAACACTTTACCATATTCACCTCTATGATAGTACGTAATTTATTCATTTGGCTTATAGATGGTCTCCTCCATCACAATGTAAACATGAAAGAAAGCCATTTGTTTGTACTGTTCCTTATTACATTTGTAGAACCTATTTGTATTGTTCTCTATTATATCCCTGGTACCTAGAATGAAGTACACACACAAAGTACACAAATCAACACAAATAATGAATTGAGGGGTGATAAATGAATTATTCTTCTATTTAGGCAATCTAGCCTCAAATACATAGTAGGTATTCAATGACCCTTGATAGAATTAATGTTAAATTAAAAACTGTGAACTATTTGATTTTAACAATTAAAGTAAACATTAGCATTTTGAAAATAAAATCCTTATTAAAATTAGAGGAAAAGTTCCATTATGGTAAGATTGAAAAATAGGCAACCTCATAAATTCAACTCTACCAGTCAGATCACCTGAATATTAAATTAATTAATAGATTAATTTTCCTGTGAAAAGGGTTAAACTATTTCCCACTTTTTCTCTTATCACCAATTCAGAGAGAATCCTGTGAACCTTTTTCCCAATTATCCCTGAAAAGGATAAAATATTAAGTACTGAGGAAAAATCACATAGGTCACGTACAACTCAACGAACCAATACATCTATTATAGTAGAAGAACTTTCCACTAGAAGTTCAAATAGTACTGTAATTTGGGATTGACCAAGAACGGGTGGTTAGTGTAACAAGCAGCAAGCAAGATGATGATAGATTTATACCAATTCCATGCTCAAGACCAACTTTACCTACAAAATGGCAAATAGATATGTGTTCTGTCTGCCACTGCCCAGAAAGCCTATTGAGTTCACTGCATATAGTGTACCCAAAGCTTAAGGGTTGAAGAATAAAGTATTACCAACATCCAGCTGCAAAAGCAGTCTGCAAAATTTCTTTACGTTGCAAAGTGATGAAAACTGAATTGTACTGTTTGGAAGACTATACCTTTTCTAGAGATCCACTGAAGATTTTCAAATATTTACTGTTTTATAATTAGTAACAAATACAAATTTTGAAGCTGAATTTTGTTTTAATATTGAAGGGTGATCATGATTTTTAAAAAAAACATTTTTTTCTTTGTCTTAATGGGCTATGGCATTGTATTAGCATAAATCATTGATTTTTCAAGTATCTATATGTTTTATTTAAGTTATTATTTTATTTTAGCTACTTAATTAAAATAAATAAAAGCTTAGGAGATTAAATCCATAGAGATAGGCAAAGGGCAAGATATATATTTAATCTCTAGAAGTAAAGATGGCCACATGTCAATGAGTAAAGACAGAGTAAAGCCTTGCCTTAATGGGCTGCCCAGTAGCAATGGATACACAGACAAAAGTCTTCTCCCCATCCAGCCACTTCTGACCATGTGAGGGGGCAAATCTATTTAAATATTTTGTGTCCCTTTGTCTTTATAAAATGATTATAAAAACAATTGACACTTATTAAATCTTAGTACCAATTTTATAATTCGTTCTTTAGCAGAAGAGGAAACATACTATACAAACATTGCACAACATGCCCCAGCTGCCAGAGCTCCTGAGTGGTGGAGCATGGTTCAAGCCTCATGCTGCCCATGCTCTTTCTGATTTGTAATGCTGCCTTCAGGCATGGTGATAATACCTGCCCTGGAAAGTGCATACAGTGGATATGAAAGTAAGTTCATTTTATGAATTAAATTGAAAACTGTAAATTGTTACTGAAACTGGGAATCATTGTAACAATTACCTATGAAGCAATTATTTATTAAGCACTGCCCAGTGCTATGTTGAGGGATGCCTTGAAAAGTACACAACTTGTTCCAACCCTGAAGGAATTTGTAATTTACTATACACACCAGATTAATACATCAAGGAAAAAAATTGTGAAGGCAGTTATAAATATGTAACTAAATTCTGAATATAGGACTTCAGTAAAAGTTGCTTAATATATACAATCATTGTTCTTTGACAATCAAAGATCAGACTCTGGTTATCTTAAGCCAAATCAGTTCATTGGAAGGTATATCACAGTTCACATATTTGTATTGAAAAGCTGGAGGGGAAATTAAAAAAAATAGTTTGAAAACAGGAAGCAGGACACCTCTGATAGTATAGACCATGCTCTCCACAGTATCATTATGATGGGTCAGTCTCCTTTACTCTATCTTTGGTTCACTCTATTGAATAATTAAATTCCTGGAAGAGAGCATCTGGTAGGCCTAGGTTGCATGCATGCTCCTCCCTTGGATAAAGCAGGGTAGACATTAATAGTCCCAGTAAGGGGGAACCTGGGTGGCTCAGTAGGTTAAACGTTGACTCTTGATTTCAGCTCAGGTCATGACCATGACCTCAGGGACGTGGGATCCAGTTGAGTCCCACATCAGGCTCCACGCTGAGTGAGTGGTCTGCTTAAGATTCATTCTCTCTCTCTCTCTCTCTCTCTCTCTCTCTCTCTCTCTCTGTCTCTCTCTCTCTCTCCCCTGTGCCCCTCTCCCCTGTTCATGCTCTCTGTCTCTCTCTAAAAAAAAAAAAGAGAGAGTCCCAATAAGACCTTATTTAATGGAGGAAAATTAAGGTACTGTATTAGTACAAGGAAAGTGAATGATTTGGCAGAGAAATTAAAATGACCATTCTATGAAGAAAAATAAAAAATTATAATGGGTGGAGGATCGCAATGAAGGCTTCAGGAAAGATGTAGCTCTTGAAAGACAGGTAGAATTTGAACATTTGGATGCAGAAAACTCTTGCAGAAGGAGAGGAATTTTTGTATAAAAATTAGTGTCATACCAAGACAATGAACAAGGAAGACAAAGCTTTTAAGTTTCTTCCTCAAGGAGTTTGGGGATTGTTTTGTTTTACTTTCTTTATTTTAAAATGATTATCAAGTCATTCTACTTTGAACTATGTTTCAACAAAGGTCTCACTACATACATGGAAAGGAGTTTAAAACATCTTAAAATCTTTTATTTCTCTGTGGTTTATTATCGTGAGTTGATTACTGGAGATATTTGATTTCCTAGCAGACTTGTAAGAGGCAGATATCTCATGAGGCAATATAGAAGAGAAATGAAAGATTAAATTCCTGGGAAATCAGGTAAAATGTTAAGATAAAGATACTTGATGTTCCCACATTGTAATTTATGTCAATTAATTTTACCCTCATTTTAGCATTCTTTTGACTTGTCATAATAGTCCAATCAACTCCCATTTAATGTCAGATGATCTAACTGCTATAATTTTTCAGAAGTGAATTGGATTTATAAAATATAGCTTTTAAGCAATTACAAAGTTTAGTATTTTACAAGTATTATTACAAGCATTTTATGCTCTTGCATTACAACATATAATAACAGGTGATCATGACTGTTGATTTAAAAAATCAGAAGTATATACTTAATTACCAATCTTTAATATTTTCTAGAAAGAGAGTAAAGTAAGATTGGTGATATGAGGATTGATAAGTATAGGTCTTTTTAATTAATCACCTCCACCAAGTACCTTCTAAACATTATATACTTCTTAACAGTCCTTACTATAATGATTCTTTCCCTACTGCTGCCCATATTTCAGAATAACTTTCTGTGGAAAACCTCTGTGATTGCAGATCATCTAAGAAATAACTTCCAACTTCTTAGCAAGAAATTAAAAGAAAAGAAAGAACTCTCAGAATGTTTTACTATTTTGTGAACATGCTATAGCCTTTGATAACTCTCTCCTCTTATATGAATTTATGATGCTTTAAATCTTCTCCATTTGGTAAAATCAGGTGTCCAGTAGGTTTCTTTAAAAGAATGAATATCCAGATAATAATTATAATAAGTTTTTAAATCTGTCATGATAATATTAATAACTTGTTTTTATTAAGCACTTTTTTTACACCAGAAAGTAATTCTAAGCACCTTCTATGTAATATCTCAATTATTCCTCATAAGAAACTATTGGGTAGATACAAGTGTTATACCTATATGTATATTTACAAAATGAACAGGTGATTGAATATCTTGATGAAACACATAAATCAAAGATGCTGATACTATCCATTAATTTGCACACATGCATTAAGTACGTGGTACAAACCAAGAACTGTGCTTGGCATAGGTAATATAGCAGTTAACAAAATAGACACTGTTCTGCCTTCAAGAAACTTATTCTCTCAAACTTTTGTGATTATAATAGGAGATAAGTAAGATGCATTCTCATCTTGATCCAGTTTTATCCCATTATACAAGGGCTAGCAAATCATGCTTTGTTATGAGGCATGGTGGTTGAGGTGACTCATCTAAAAGGGGCAAGCCAAATTTAAATCCAAGCTCTTTCTTTGCCAGCAAGAATCCCTTAGCCAAAGGAGAAAATATATGGCATGAGTCAGTTTCCTAGGCAAACAGAGGAAAGACCACAAAATACACTGTTGATGAAGCCTGGGGGTAAGTTAAAAAAAAATGCTCTGATTGCAAAACTATAGTCAGACCACAAAATTTCCTCTATTAGCAATGTCACTTTGATGATATATCTGAGAGCAATGAGGCTTAAAAGCCTGAATTCTAGCACTTATGTTATGAGAATGCTTTTAATTCTTGCCCAGAACCTGCTTTCTTTTAGAAACAATGTTTCCCTAAGGCCTTTATCAAGAGGGTGAGATATGTGCTACTCCAGAGTATCTGCTGTCCAGGGAATAGTTAATGGAGTCACACAATATGAGCCATGACCTCCAGGTCTCTGCACTTTGGGAAATCCATTTTCAACTTAGATTCTAAGCTGGAAGTGATTCTTTCCATTAAAACGGTTTTTAAAAAGCCTCTCTCATACCCACAGCATGCAAGAAAAAGCTGATCCCTAGAAGAGGCTGTAGACACAGGATGTTTGGTCACGTTAGAAATACAAAGTTTCAGTGTGAAGCAGCCATTCTCACATTTAGCAAAGCAAACACTAAGTTTTGTGGACAGTTGGAAGAATTCTAAGACTAGAGGACATGATAGGAAAGCAGGCAAGGGATAAAAGCCGCTGGTGGAAATGATTAATCCCCAGGTCCTCTAAGTACAGAAATCCAGTCCAAAGCAGAACGATTCCATTAGCCACACTACTTAAGTTATCATCAGCGGAGGAAAACCAGAGATAACTATTATAATGTATTGTAGATGCCTATGTATCATAGACCACATATAATTTCCAATATAGAGTGCCATTTCCAACAAATCCTTTAATCCTCTTCAAAAGATGCAAGTTTAAAACCCCTAGAACCAGGGAGATATTACTCTATTTAAAATAAAAATTTTGATGGTTGGAGTGGGGGAAATAGAACATCGCTTACATAATTCTTTCATCATGAGTCATATTTCTCTCTGGGACTATTAAGAAAGCTAATGGAGTATTTGAATCAATTAATTCAATCCAATACCTGCTGGGTCTGGACTATGGATAAGGCACTGTGTTTGTTTATATAAGAAATATGAAGGTAAGTAAAATTCAGTTTCTCCTCTCAGAGCCCTTGATATCATACCAGAACTTAAGAACAAACCCACAAAAAATGTACAAGATTAAGTTCACTGACACAGCTTTCCTCAGATATAATGTTATGCTTACACATTCAGATTACTTGCACATGGAGGCAGGCAGTATTTTCTACCTTACTAAAAAAATTTGTCACTGAACAAATAGAACAGTAACATGTTTCATACTTTTAAAAGCTGATTTTATGATTTTTATAATGTTATTACCTATTTGACAGATATAGTTTTCCCTTTGGAATCTGGGAAAGCATATCTCCATTTTTTTTTTCCTGTTCTATGTCCTTCATCTACATTGATGGCTAAATATACTTGCTGGGGAAAGAAAAAAAGAGAGAGAGAAAGAAAATAGTATGGAAAAAGAAATTATCTCCTAATGAGGAATCAGGAAAAGCACCATGGAAGGCTTGGATTTATAAGCACACTTGGAGAAAGAACAATTTTTGTAATAGATAGAGCCATGGTAGAAGTGAATAGTACCCCACAAAAACAAAAGCCCAGAAGTTAGAAAATTAAGCATATTTGCTAACCAAGTCATAGCATCAGCCTGGATAATAGGGGAAAAGTGAGGAAATGAAAAAGGTATACAAGACTGCCTCCAGGGTCCCTCCATTTAACTAAGTAAAGCATGGCCAGATCAGGGAGCTGCCTCGTGGATACCAGAAGTGTCTGTTCAATAGAACACCTTGCAGCATCATTGATTTTTAGGAATGCACTGAAGTAAAAACAAGTAGTTATTTCTTCTAAACATGACTTTTTTTTTCCGTTTTGGTCTGTGAGTCCACCTATGAACACATGAAAGCAATTCTCTCGGGTCATTTTCTAATTTAGACAAAATGAAGAGATGCACATTGGCAAGTAATTTGAGTTCTCAGTTTAAGTACTAAGGGATGCATACTGAATGAAAATTGGATTTTTAATATTGCCCTTATTTGAATAACCCAAGGAGTTTGTCCTAATAAAAACAAGGGATGTTTATTCAATTCTAGACTGATCACCTTTCTGACAGGTAGGAGGGCTTGAGGGGGAGGTAGGTGGGCTGACTTGCTGCAGAAACAAGTGCCTCCAGAGCATGGACACAGGACTTGGAAACAGGAGAGATGAGGATTCAGTCCTCAGCATGCTTCTTACTGTTACTGTTATGTAAATATGTCCTTATTGTAAAAAGGTGTTTTCTGAACTACAATTTGGAATTAGATGTGAATGATCGCAGCATAGCATCATAGGAAAATGAGGAATCCAAACCTTGAATCCCAGTCCCCACTTAAGATGGAGTTCCTATGGGAATTTAAGCAATCTTGTGATCACTCTACTTTTCTACTCCTTCCTACATAAAAAAATTATAGGTACAAGGCAGATTTTTATGATTTATCTCACTTATATCTCACTTTAATTCTTCAAGGCAGGCTTTTTAATTCCCATTTTAAGGACAGGAAAACCAAGGTTGATAAAACTCATTCTGTCAGTAAACAACCCAAGTTTCTACTTTAAATCTTTATTGCATTATCATTTTAATGCACCAAGAGACCAGTAGAAGTTTTTTGCAGACTAACAAAAGAGATTATAAAATATTATAGGGACACCTGGGTAGCTCAGTCAGTTCAGTGTCCAACTCTTGATTTCAACTCAGGTCATGATCTCATGGGTTCTTGAGTTTGAGCCTTGAGTTGAGCTCCATGATGACAGGGCAAAACCTGCTTGGGATCCTCTCTCCCTCTGCCCCTCCCCTGCTCATTCTCCCTCTCTCTCTCTCTCTGTCTCTCATACTCTCTCTCTCAAAATAAACATTTAAAAATTATTATCATTGTAAAGAAATGTTAAAAGATATTTGTAAAAATCAAACACAATACAAGAAATAAAACCAAAGGCGTTCCAATTAAAATGAATGATTGGGAAGACACGTTTGGAGAATTCAAATAAAACTCACACAGAAAACTCACTCATCACTTAACATCATTTAGTCTCTGATAGTATTTGTCGACCTAGAAGAAATACATTGGGATACACAAAATGACTGTACTCGTGTCTAATGCAGATGCTTATTAAAATTAACATTGTATTGCAATGTCAGAATTTCAGCATTATATAAAAGAGTTGTCAAAATATTTTCACCTTTCATTACTGCTGAATGAAAATAGCAGAGGTATCAGTTTATTGGAAGTGAATCAGTACAGATTATTGTGAATCTAGTCTCTTCCTAATTTAAATTAAAATGTATGTCAACGTATCATTGTAAATATTTGATCTACTGATTCCATGTTCACAGTTCCTTTAACACTAATAAGATAGCTTTGACTTCATCTGATTATATCATTAAACAGACAATTTATAATTGCTTAACTCCCTGCCTAGTTTAGAAGAAATTAGGAAAAAAAATAGAACCAATAACTTAAATGCTTCTTTGAGATTCTAGAAGAGGAACTGTGTGAATTAGAGCAAACAGTTCAGCACACATTTTAGTTTCTAAATTTATACTTCTGGTACCACTTCAATGATCTGTAATAGTTACAAATCAGACAGAATTTCAGAGACTTCGTGAAGTGACCTATTCCAAGAAAAACAAATAATTTCTTCAGAGATTTGCTGCTGCTGCTCAAGAAATCTTTGGAGATTTTTATGGTTTTCTCCATTTAGCTTGGCAATTTCTGTTTAGTTAATCGTGAATACCTAGTTAGTTCTAGTTTGCTGATTAATTAACAGGAAAAATGAAAGCCATTAACTTTTTTTTTTTTAACTCTGGGAGTTTATTTTTTACAAAATTAAAATGTTCTTCAAGTTTCAATTTTATTCTTGTTGTATCATCTGATTATCTAACCTAACTGGCTCAAATATCCAGCTACATAAAATGGCTCAGTAACTAAGGGAAACATGGAGTATATTTGAACATGATTCCCTATTCATCTCTGTCAAGTAATGGTAATTGCAGCTGCACTAGAAATGTCTTCACCTTGGGGCTATGAAATTTGAGCACCTAGCTCCCTGTAATTGATTTCCATCAGTTCCAAACACTACCATCATTCATTCTGTGCATATTTATTGAACACTCTATGTTCCAGGTACTGGTTTAGCCTCATGGGATACATTAGAGTACAAAGAAAGAAAGATTCCCTATCCTCATTTGAGCCGTGCATTTGGGCAGGTGGGCGAAGACAGTTTAACATATATAATAAATAAATAAATTATATGGTATTTTGAAGGTGTTAAATCCTATGGAAAATAACGAAAGTGTAGAGCAAATTAAGGGGTCCTTAGTGAAAGTTGGAGGAGGCTCCATTATTAAATAGTGTGCTTAGGATTGGCTTCTGGAGTAGGGGAGTTTTGATGGATGTCTCGAAGAAAGCGCCTGAATTAACTATCAGTATTGCTTCAATAAACCACGGATCGTATTTTTCCATGTGAAAAACAAGAAGATCATTGCTAGCCAAGTAAAAACAATTAAAAAAAAATAATTACATGAAATGAGGCAACACAATTCACATTACATTTGAAATGCGAATTATATTGACTCTCTTACCAAGAGTTTCTTTCCAAGGAAGAGATTAGGTCACAGTTGTTTTGTTTCTAAATAATAACTTCATCATATTATTTTTAATGTATTCTATTTTTAAATATTGTATATATATTTATTTATTTATTTATTTATTTATTTTTAATATTTTATATATATTTAATGTATTCTAGCACATATTACAAATTAATGTTTTAGAACAGAGGAAAGAATCTGTTAATGTATCACAAAAGGAGCCAACACAAGGACCCCCACACCTTTGAAGATATCATATTAAAGACTGACAAAAAGCAAGGAAGTTTGAGGTAAAGCCAAATAACTCAGGCATATATGTACATTTGCTTTTGTGGAACTAATATAATTATACATTCTAGAACCTGCATTAGCTCAGATGATTCTTTGTTGCCACATAACAACAGCAACAACAATTTACAGTTATTAAAAGCTTATTATATACCACACATTGTTCACATGTGGGAGCATTGTATGTTACTTCAATTATTCCTTCCAACAAGTCTAAGAAGTATTTAACACCCCAATTTTACAGATGAGGAAGTTAAGAAACAGAAGGCATCATAGGCTAAGTGGTAGAGCTCATTTTTGAACCCATGCATATTGACTTCAGAGCCTGAGCTTTTAACTATAATGTGACAATGTCTCCTATCAGAAGTTTGGGTAAGCATGGCTCCAAGGTGAATTAAATGCAAGGAAATGCATTAAGATGCAGGGGGAAAAAAGTATTAGGACTCTGATTAATATTCATCTAAAAGTAAGAAAGATATTAACCTAAGATATTTGGTAGAGATGATATTTGGTAGAGACTGCTGATTATACATAATGCTAATAACTCAAACAGAAATGAGCAGCAGGAAAATGGCACAGGAACATTTCTCCCCCTTCTTTAGTGCACCCATTGTCAGTCAAGTCACACTAGAGATTTCAAACAAAGATCTTTCATCAGATCTGACCTATTTAGTCACATTCCTTAACATTAAGACATTATAATTTTTGTTAGCACCGACAGAGGTGTTATGCTTTTCATAAATGGAATAAAATACTTAAAATAGTGTTCATTTCATTTGCTTATTTCCATTTTGCATATTTTATAAAGCACATAAATTATAGGAATGCAAGTATATAATGTATAAAAATAAATATCCATATATTAAGAATGCATTCTCAGAATATTTGCTGGTCATTGTGAGGACACAGGTCTAGATTATCAAAACAATTAGCATCACAAATGGAAATGGGTTTTTATTTTAAAATTAACATTAACTTACTTCTGTAATTGACATACTAATTAATAGGAATTAAACATCCATACTTATAACTTTTAAATTATGCCCTTAAGTGTCTGAATGAATCTCACTGTTTCAAGCTTCATTAGTTATAACGATTTTTTTCCTGTTCTTTTATAAAAGATTATATTTGAAATATATGTATGCATTTATGCAAGAACGTCATATGCTTCATTCATTTTCAGGTGATTTTAACTCAATTAAAATATTTAATATTAACTCTTCATTGATGTGCCATTCGCACTAGTTCTTTCCTTTAACTTCATTATCTTTCTGTCAGTGAGCTTTCTCTATTTCCTATTTCTTGCCATATAACTAAATCAACAAATCCTATGTTTTCTTCCTTTAAAAGATGCTACCACTTGTCTGAGAGTCCTTTCCATTCTTTGCTACCACCATCTAAGCTCTTAAAGTCCAGGTAGATACTATTTTAATAACTTCTTTTGTGTTGATCTCCCCTGTTATGCCCAAACCCTACATAACAACCATGATTTATCTGTTCACAATTGCCAGATTATTTTAATTTTAAAGATTAAAGTTTTTGAAGAAGATGTATTTCCAACCCTCTGCAAAAAAATCATTATGAAGTAAATTCTCCCACTTGATTCAAAGGATCATCTGCCCCACCGATTTTTAAGTTTATTTATTTATTTGGAGAGGGAGAAAAAAAAAGAAAGAGTGTGTGCACATATGAGGGAGGGACAGAGAGAGAATCCCAAACAGACCCCGTGCTGTCAGCGTAGAGCCCAACATGGGGCTCAATCTCAGGAACGATGAGATAGTGAACTGAGCTGAGATCAAGAGTCAGATGATTAACCGACTCACCACCCAGGCATCCCTCTGCCTTCCCTACTTTATATTGCACCCTTTGGTCTGCTCATTCTGCCTGTTTTCCTATACAAGACAATAATGCCAAGACCCTTTTGAACTTTCATTGCACTTTTTGATAAATATTTACATTTTTCTGCTTATTATTATAATTACTAAGATACATATTTTCCATCATATTGACTACCCTTGAGGATAGAGACCATGGTTTACACATTCTTTAAAAATCTTTACCAACTTCTAGCATAACTGCCTGCTCATAAATAGTCAAGATTAATATTTGATGAGGAAAAGTACTCTAAAATAAAGCAATATTTTCCCGGTTATTTAGAATGGGTTTTAACATGTTTCAGTCCCTTAGAGGCCCTGATATTCTTTACTTGTCATTGATCAATATATTTGAGAAAATATCAGCTAATAGAAAATTGTTATATATGGGGAAACTACTTAGAGACATCCCCAAACAGGTGCTGGAAGTTTGACAGTTTGTTGTGTTATGAGAAATGCGAAAATGAAGTATATTTTTACAGACAGATATTTAGGTTGTGGGATATCATTAACATAACCCGGTTCTCTCCAAAGTTAGAAAAAATGAGAAGATAAATACAATTTATAAAAAATGCTCTACTAAATAGTTCACCTTTTTGCATACTTTCTCTCTCACATTTCCCAGAATTGTTTTTTTTTTTAAACTACGTCAAATATCATCGGTTCTTCCAAATCTGTTTAATCATTTACTTACTGAAACCTTCTCTGATCAACATTACCCTGCCACTCTTTGCCTTAATTTGGATTCACTAAGCATTTGCACTGACATGCTCCTACCATATCATTCTACACTGCTTTTTATACAGTTTTATTTTGCTTGTTCAAAAGAAAATTACTTGTTCAAAATTATAATTACCTAATAATTATAGGAACAATTATTTTTATTTATTTTGGTTCCTACTAATTCCCTGGAGCAGTTTCAAGTATATACTAAGTACTGCACCAATACAGGTTTTATTGACCAGGGATAAGAATTTGATTTTTAACAGGCAGAACACTATATCAAGAATTTTTGAGATTATACCAAAGTATCTTAACAAATTGGCATCAATTACTGGACCAAATAGCAGGGTCAAATATGGCTTTCAAAAATGGGATAGATGTAAGATCATAATTTTAACAATTTCCTTAAGATTTGCCAACAGACAGTGGCAAAAGAAGATATGGAATATAATTGACCACTTATGAAACATCAATAAAAACAGAGTTACTAATCTTTAACATCCTGAATTGAGGTGGTGCAATGAAAATTAGGGGGGCAATATCTTTAAGGGGTTCATTTTTAAAGACAAAATGTAACTTGAAATAACTACAGAGCTACTTAGCAAAAGATAGAGTTTATGAGTCCACAGGTTTCAAGATTAATATAAATATATACACACATTTGCCTTCACCACTTGGTTTTGAAAGCAGAAACAAATATAATTTTTTTAATTAACATAATTTTTCTGTCAAAAAGAGATAGGAAGAATACATAGTGTTTTTTTCAACCAAAACAGTATAAATAGCAACAGAATATGTTGTCCATTGGAACATATCATACCAAGTTGGAATTAATTATGAAACAGCTACTTTCTATGTCTTATTCCTCCACTTACCCACAGCCACATCTAAAACTAGTCTTATTTAAAACAGAAACAATAATGTTAAGGTTGGCAGGCAAAGGAACACCCAGATAAGTTTATTTCCTACCTTATTCCTATGAGGTAATAAAAAATGTCATGAAGAAATGCATTCCTAATTCAGATTCTTATCAAAGTAAATGTGTCCTAAACTTTTAAAATTGGGTCCAGTTTAGTAGTGCACACTCATATTCCTATATTCAAAATACCTCTAGAGTCCTAGCATATATATAAGTGTAATGACAAAAAAGGTTACAAAAGTAACTTAGCTAAAATTACAAAACAAAGTATGGATACTTTGCAATGTGAGTCTCATTTCTTTATTTGAAATTCCAAACACTTACTGTCTATAAAGCACAGTATAAAGCTAAATTGTAAATATATAACATTATTTAAATACTATTTCATTTGTTTGAGTTTTGACTCCTTCCTTTGAAACATTAAATTCTGGAACTGAAGTGGGCATTTTCTCTTAAGTGAAATATACATACCTCAGCTAAAATATTCACAGTTCAGCTAACTATCAGTAAATAGTTGATGCCACCTATACCACAATAGCTGAAGAATTTTTGGATGAACTAAGAGGAAAAACAGATTTGTAATCATAAGATTTAATTTTAGAGCCTGATCTAGCCACACCACTTTCTTTTTCACTTTATTTCATCTATGAAATAAAGATAGCAATACCTAGAATTATTTGGAAGTAAAATACTATAGGACAGCCTTTAGAAAATTATGAAATTCTTAAATGTTATTAATGGCATAATTATATGTTATAATCTGTTTTCTCAACTTAAAAACCATCTTTTGAAATAAGTTTTCATTTTTTATTCTCTATTTTTAAATTTTTTTAATGTTTATTTTTGACAGAGAGAGAGAGAGAAAGAGAGAGAGAGAGATGGAGTGTGAGCAGGGGAGGGGCAGAGAGAGAGGGAGACACAGAATCCAAAGCAGGCTCCAGGCTCTGAGCTGTCAGCATAGAGCCCGACATGGGGCTCCAACCCACAAACTATGAGATCATGATCTGAGCCAAAGTTGGAGGCTTAATCTAATCAGCCACCCAGGCACCCCATATGCTCTTCTTTTTTAAATCTTAATTTTCCCCTCTGCATATTAGGCAAAAGCCAAAGTGAAGAGATTTTCAAAGGGAAATCTTACAGCCAATTTTGATGTCTGTCTTAACTGGGTATTTTTGGTTATGATGCTAATCTATATTGATATTTATTGGATAACTTCCTAGTGTACAATTGATCTTATTTTATTTTATTTAAATACATTTAGAAAAAACATAAAATAGTGTCTAAAGAAATATGTAAAGTATTTTTTTTTATGATCAAAAATAATACAGGATTTTAAGCTCCTTAAAGAAAAGGAATGTTTCCTATATTGTCTCCTTCACACCTCATTTTACTCTGGTTCATATTGCATTGTACATAAAAGATGCTCAATAAAAACTGATCTGACTTTTTGAATCCATTTACCAAATAAATTTTATTCCAAGCATGAGCCATGAAAGAAAAATTTAGGAAGTATGATTTAATTAAAATTTAAAATTTCTGCTCTACATAAAGCACTATTAAGAGAATGAAAAACAAGCCTGACTGAGAGAAAATATTTGTAAAACATATATCTGATAAAGGATTTGCATCCAAATATATAAAAAATTCTAAAAACTCAGTAATAAGAAACAGACACCTAGATTAAAAAGTCAGCAAAAGATCTGAACAAATACCTCACTAAAAAGATAAACAGATGGCAATATAATGTGAAAAGATGCTCAACATTATATGTCATTAGGGAATTGCAAGTTAAAACAATGAGATACCACTACACCTTTATTAAAATGACAAAAGCCAACGTTAAAAAAGAAAAAAATTTGTAAGGGGAGGCTGGGTGTCTCAGTCGGGTAAGCGGCCGACTTCGGCTCAGGTCATGATCTCGCGGTCCGTGAGTTTGAGCCCTGCGTCGGGCTCTGTGCTGACAGCTCAGAGCCTGGAGCCTGTTTCAGATTCTGTGTCTCCCTCTTTCTGACCCTCCCCCATTCATGCTCTGTCTCTCTCTGTCTCAAAAATACATAAACGTTAAAAAAATAAAATAAAATAAAATAAAATAAAATAAAATAAAGTAAAATGACAAAAGCCAAAACAATGACAACACCAAATGCTGGGAAATATGTGGAACAACGGGAACTCTAATTCATTGCTGGTGGGAATGCAAAATGATACAGTCTCTCTGGATGACAGTTTAGTGACTCATTACAGTACTAAACATATGTACCATACCATCCAATCAGTGTACTTCTCGGTATTTTCTCAAATGAGTTGAAAACTCATGTCTACATAAAAACCTGAACATGAATTTTATAGCGGCTTTATTCAAAATTGCCAAAATTTGGAAGTAACCAAGATGCTTTTTAAGGTCAATGAATAAACCATGGTACATCCAGATGATGGAATATGTTAAACAACAAAAATACAACAGAGTACATTTAAAGATGAAATTTGCTTTGCTCAACAATTTATGAAGTGGGCAGCATCCCATGTAGCAATAGAAAGAGCTCCATCAAGCTGTGAGAAAGGAAAGGTTTTTAAGGATGAAAAGGGGATAGTATAAGGAAATTATTAGCAAAGGATGCATAATGAGGAGGATTGCCTCATGAGTGCTGACCAGGTAATTCCAGGTTGACTGGTTAAAGATTACGTTCCTGGGAGAGGCTGAAGCTGCAGTTTGGTTAGGTGTTAAGTCTTGGTTTGCTAACATAGGGTTTAACACAAGATTTCATTTGGGCCCTGCTGTCTCCTTTTTAATAAATATTATTTAGCAATAAAAACAATGAGCTATTAAGCCACAAAAATACCTATAGAGGAATCTTTAATGTATATTGTTGAGAGAGAGAAGTCAAACCAATTGCTAAATACTGCATAATTCCAACTAAATGATATCCTAGAAAGGGCAAAACTACAGTGACAGTAAAAAGAATAGTAGTGGTTGCCAGAAGGAGGGGGAAAGAATGAATAAGTGGAGTGCAGGGAATTTTTAGGGCAGTGAAAGAAACTATTCTTTTTTTATTATTACTTTATTTATTTATTTATTTATTTATTTATTTATTTATTTATAAATATAATTTCTTGTCAAATTGGCTAACATGGAGTATATATAGTGCAGTCTTGTTTTAGGGGTAAATTCCCATGATTCATCGCTTACGTATAACACCCAGCACTCATCTCAACAAGTGCCCTCCTCAATGCCCATCACCCATTTTCCAATCTCCCCTGCCCAAACCCCCCACCCCTGTCAGCCCTCAGTTTGTTCTCTGTATTTAAGAGTCTCTTATGGTTTGGCTCCCTCCCTCTCTGTTTGTAACTACTTTTTCCCCTTCTCTTCTCCCATGGTCTTCTGTTAAGTTTCTCAAGTTCCACATATGAGTGAAAACATATGATATCTGTCTTTCTCTGCCTGAATTATTTCACTTAGCATAATACCCTCCAGTCCCATCCACGTTGCTGCAAATGGCAGAATTCATTCTTTCTCATTGCCAAATAGTATTCCATTGTATATATAAACCACACCTTCTTTATCCATTCATCAGTTGACGGACATTTAGGCCCATTCCATAATTTGGCTATTGTTGAAGGCATTGCTATAAACATTGGGGTACAAGTGCCCCTATGAATTAGCACTCTGTATCCTTTGGATAAATTCCTAGTAGTGCTATTGCTAGGTTGTAGGGTAATTCTATATTTAATTTTTTGAGGAACCTCCACACTGTTTTCCAGAGTGGCTGCACCAGTTTGCATTCCCACCAACAGTGCGAGAGGGTTCCCATTTTACCACATCCTCACCAGCATCTGTTGTTTCCTGAGTTGTTCATTTTAGTCACTGTGACTGGTGTGAGGTGGTATCTCAGTGTGGTTTTGACTCGTATTTCCCTGATGATGAGTGACATTGAGCATCTTTTCATGTGTTTGTTGGCCATCTGGATGTCTTCTTTGGAAAAGTATCTATTCATGTCTTCTGCCCATTTCTTCACTGGATTATTTGTTTTTCAGATGTTGAGTTTGGTAAGTTCTTTATAGATTTTGGATACTAACCCTTTATCTAATATGAAACTTTTCTACATGAAACCATAATGGTGGTAACATGACATTCTATATTTGTCAAAACCCATTGAATTTAGCACACAAGGAGCAAATGTTCATGTAAACTACGGATTTTAGTTAGCAATAATGTGTCAATATTCACTCATCAGTTGTAATAAATGGGGGATCTGTGCAGGGATATGTGGAAGAGGGGATAGATGGGAACTCTGTACTTGCTAAGTGCTTCTGTAAACCTGAAACTGCTCTAAAAAAAGAATGTGAATCTTAAGCCAAGAGGACCCTAAGGAGACAATTAAATGCAATGTGGGAAACTGATGGGATACTGAAATAGAAAAAAAGAAGTTAGGAGGACGCCTGGGTGGCTCAGTCGGTTAAGCCTTGGACTCTTGATTTCAGCTCAAGTCAAATCTCCCTGTTGTGAGATGGAGCCCCGTTGGGCTCTGTGCTGGGCATGGAGGCTACTTAAGATTCTCTTTCTCCCTCTCCCTCAGCCTCTCCCCAGCTCACACTTGCGCATGTGTGCATGCTTGTGCCTGTGTGCATGCACAAGCTCTTTCTCTCACTCTCAGAAAGAAAGAAAGAAAGAAAGAAAGAAAGAAAGAAAGAAAGAAAAATTAGAAAAGAAAGAAAATTAGGGAAAACTGAGAAAATGCAAATAAAGTATGGACTTTGGTTAATAACAATGTATCAATATTGGTTAATTGATTGTGACAAATGTACCGCGGTAATGTAAGATACAATAGTATTGGTATGTGGAAACTCTCTGCACTATCTGCAATTTTCTGCAAATCTAAAAATATTCTAAATTAAAAAAAGGTTAGTGAACAAAAATATTTATTTATCATATACTGTAAGTCAGGAGCAATGCTGGAAATATAGAAAGGTACATAGTAGAACTTAAACATAAATTTATTGAAAGTATATGTTTAAATAAAAGTATATTTATATATTATTAAATTTTTACATTTTAAAGAGCAGTGTAGAAGACTAAACAATGCATCTGTGGGATGTGTATGTCATCAGAGCAAAATGAAAATATTTTGGATTTTAATGTAAGCACACTATTTGTTAAATGCAAATGTTCCATTTAATTGTTATGCTCAATGTCTTGGTTTCATTTATATTAAAATTTACATAATTAGCAAGTTTTTCATAATATCTGCTGTGACAAAACTATATATCATTTAGGTTCACCTCTCTCCTGTGGTTAGAGATATGCAGTTGCCTGCAAATACAAGTAACAACTGACATCCCCAGGAATTTCAGTTTAGCAGCTAGTTTCCTCTGAATATACATTTTCTTTTATCTCATGCTAGGTGCACTTATTCCCTAAGATACTGAGTTGTCTTTGCTTCACTTTCTGTAATAAAATAGTTGAGATCAGTTTTTCTTGGCTCAATTAATATGACATGTGTTCTCTGAACTCCATAACTCATTGGTCATGCAAAAGACGAATCTTGCTCCTAGAGCCGTATTGATCCACGTGGCCCTTTTGGTTAGGAGTAAAGCCTCTTTAATTACTTTGGCTGACTTTCATTTTTTACAAAGTCTTAGGCACATTAGCTATCATACTGTAGTGTTCTCATTTGTCTTAAATTTAGATGCACCTTGGTCTCCTGAGATTGATTGACTGTCTGTATTTTTGGGAAGCCACCGCCTACCCCAGCCTACACTAACTCTGTTTAGCTTAGAAATCTGAAAGAGCTATCTCTCATCTTATCCCAGGGCTTGATAACCTCTTCCTTTTCCTTCACCAGAGGTGTTTTGACCTTTAATTAAAAGGAAAATTTGTTGTCTTCCTTTCAGAAGACAGCAAATAATGAACTCATTAAAATGAGGTTAGTGTTCAGGCCTTAGAGCAATAAGAGTTGAAGTCTCATTAGCAGCTAACAATGCAGAACACAGCACATAAATAAACCTAATATGGCACAGCCAAATGCCTCTGTGCATTAAATTTGAGCAGAATCAAATGTTTACCGTCAATGATGTCTAGGGCATGAAGTTTTAATGCACTTAATAAAGGAAAGCAAATTGCTTCCTATTAGCCATGAAATGTTACCACAGAAAATGCCCCCAAAAATGTATTATGTAAATGTGGGATATGTTAGTAATTAACAAGGATATGTAGAAAAATATCTGCCTTGCTTAATAGATGCAGCAATTAAGAAGAATAAAGATGACTCAAAATCTCTAAAGGTAATTCTAGAGATTAATGTAAAATAATGCAGAATGTGAGAATAAGATTTTTTTAAGAGACTTTATTTCATATGTGACCCAAGGTGAGAGATATTTGCAATGTCAAACGAAAGAGTCAGTTAATAAAATGAAACTTCCCTGTAGCTGATTAAATATCTTCTGGGAAAGACATTCCTTAAGAACTTATTTTAAAGAGCTACCGTATTTCATCTACAGAAGCAGGAAGACTTTGTTTCAACAAATTGTAATGCTTTGTAAGTTGTTTTATAATGCTAAATGATCCATAGTTAGTAAAATAATAATTAGGAGTTTTATTTCAACAGTTCAGTGAATGAGCTGAAAGTATAAATTCTTTATAACATCTAATACCCATACATCAATATTTACATAAAAGTAGAAAGATTGGTAATGATATGCTCTTTATTCTTCACATTTCAGATTTTTAAAATAGGGCTATATGTTTGTGTCAATATTACATTTCCTCTGCATTTAACACATATGTAGACTACTTCTTAAATTAAAAATTGTGAGAGGGGTATTTTCACCTGATAATTTGTCCCATCATTTTTTGTCTCTAAAACATTTGAAAAATCTTCCTTTCATTACACACTTCTTGAGCTCTTATGAAAACACAGCAACAAAAAGCACTCTTTGGGCCAAAAATTTTAGTTGATCAGGGACACTCACATTACATAGATGAAGCCGACTCACTCTGGGGGCTGAAAGATACTGGATAAATGATACTCTGCGGATTTTGAGGAGAAATTTAACTCCTGGAGAGTAAACATAGCTGCTAATTTCCAGTGTTCATCTACTAGCCCAAATCTGAACAGATCCAAGAATCATACCCCACATCCAATTCTTTCACAACTTGCATTCAATTCATCATTTGACATTTACAGTCCCAGAACCTTTATCGTCACACTATATCCCAAATCTGACCACTTTCCTCCTATTTCACCACCCACTAGAAGATACTCCTTTCTCATTTGGGGTACTTGTTTCTCTTCTAAACGCTTCCTCTTCCATCCTTGTCTTCCCTTTACCTGGTCAACTCTTCATGCACTGGCCAACAATTCAAAGTGTGATGAACATTATATCTCTGCTCAGACCTCCCTGGTGGCTTCCCAGTACACTCATCTTATTGTACCATGATATTAATTTATTTGTTTATTGCCCGTCTCATTGACGGGAAGATATGCTCCTAAACAAAGTCCTTTGTTTTGTTCAAAGCTAAATCTCTAGTACCTAGAAACAGCTGAAATACATTAGCTATTCAAACATTTCTTGAATAAGTAAATAAAGTAATATATTACATTTATTTGAGAATCTTTCTTAAAATTACAGTAAAATTCCCTTATAAAAAATATGTGAAATGTGGAAAAGGGCAGTCACTCTAAAGGATACCATTTACATAGAAAATATTTTGACTATCGCCTTCTTTCATTGGGAAATGAGAACTGTGCTGGAAAATGTTACCATTAATATGTTTTTATTTTGTTGTTCTCTTTCATGAGTATCTCACTAGTTTGCCTTCAACTACAGGAAAGCAGAGTTGGTAGACTATCAGATGATGTCAAGCCTGTTTTGTTATGAATGTGAATTATAATTAGGCTTTAAATAGGATTGAGCTTGAGGAGGTGACAACAAAATCTCACAGGAGCTTTTTATTTTTGAAACCCGTAGTCTTTGTCAGAGGGAGAGATTTGCTAGAAAATGATTTGTCTACCAAATACAGGAAAATCCCACCTTAAAATATTATATATACCATAAATTGTGGTATATTTTGGTTATGATTTCCATAACCAAATCATGGTTCTATGCAGATAATGACATATGTTTTCATATTTATAATAAAACCTAAAAATAAACATATCTTTACCTTCCTAGCAGTATAATGAGAAGATTCTATTACATGTGAGCTTAAACAATAAATACTTTAATGCTACAACTGTATATACATTTTTGTATGAGTTGATATTTAGACTTTGGAAATGATATTTATGATATGCATTTAAATATATATGTATCTGAATGTGTTTTTGCAAAATGTTCAAATATGTATCATATGAAAAATTTCCAAAAATTTATAAAATTGATCATGAAAATTTTAAATAATGCAGATTTATTCAGATGTGGTAAAATAACATGAAAATAAAACACAGAAACATTTTCACATGCAGACTATAAATCTCTAACATATTTATATAATTTTATTTATATAAATATACTTATTTATATTTATATATATATAACTTTTAAATGTGCAAAATATATTAGCAAGGGCTTGGGCTTAGGAAACTGCTTGGAAGATAGAAGTGGCTCAATAAAGGCTTGCTGAAGTTTAGTTCTTTATGGAGACAAAGTTTTTGGTATTTACTTAGAGTGAATATGGTCACTACAGGTGGTTGCAACTACAGTTTTCTCATTTTACCTGTTAAATAAACTCATATTTGTTAAATACTGAATTTTTGTAGTTACAATGGCTAAATGAAAGATGAATTATCAGTATATTTTCAATGCTATTATCAGTAATAAACTTTTTACTTGTTTTCTAAGTCATCTAGGGGATATTCTTGATTTTTTAATTTGACACTCCTATCCTTAAATCCAAATATATCAATATTCTAATCGAAAGATACTTAATGAGTCTAAGTAGAGGCATCTGGGTGGCTCAGTTGGTTAAGCGTCCAACTTTGGCTCAGGTCATGATGTCACGGTTTGTGAGTTCCAGCCTCACATCAGGCTCTGTGCTAACAGCTCAGAGCCAGGGCCTTGCCTCAGATTCTGGGTCTTCCTCTCTCCTCCTCATCCACTCACGCTCTGTCTCTCTCTCTCTCTCAAAAATAAATAACATTAAAAAAATTTTTTGAAGAGTCTAGGCAATTAAGTTATTATGTACCATATTAACAGACACTGATAATGATGATTTTGCTATTACATGTAGCCTGTTTATTCACCTATTACCCCAAATATGCATTTAAAAACCAGATATCCTTTTTATTCAGAAAGAAGACATATATTCATTGTGGGACATGAAACATGTATTTATCAGCATGTCACCTATCCTATATGTGTTCTCCAATACATCAATACCCAACAAGATCAATGACTCATCTTTGTTCAAATCACTTACAGATTCAATCAGTCAATTGAATCATTACTGCACACAACTGTTTTCACCATTATCAGCTTTTCTTATTTACTATTGCTTGCTCTGTCCTGATGGTAACTGCAGTTTGACAGAATTCAATCTATGAATATACCAAATAAAAGTAAAACAAAGCTTTCATTCTTTTAAATTTATTAACGGAAAGTCAGTAGTAAAGTTAAAATGGATGGTTTATAACTTCAAGCATAGTATAAATGAGATATCTGTCATGAAAGGAGAAGTTTGTCCATTGGAAAGGTCATACAGACTTTCACCTGATATTCATTTACATTTAGGATAAAGAGAAATTATGAATGAAACTACATAGAAGAAGGAAAGAAACTATACCTTCTTTTACCTTTTTAGGTAAAAACCTGCATACATCCCCAGATACTGTCAGTAATATATCCCCTACTCCTACGAGACAGGAATGATGGAAATTGACATTTTCTTTCTTTTTAATGTTGAATGGCTGTAGAGATAAAATTTGAAATTAAAATCCTGAATTTTATCTGCAGAATTCCCTTTCTCTGGTTTCAGGCCTTTTTTAGGAGAATTATTATAGGACCAACATGGCTGCCACGGCTATGGCAAGAATCTCTTAAGTCTGTCTCCAAGACCCTAAAAATCTGACACAGAGCTCAGGTGTATGCAAAGTGCACTGGTAAAAGTAAGGGGAATTCTATAAAACTGGGAATAGAAAGTATACTTTTGTGTGCTCAAGAAACATTGTGGAATTATTCCAACACAATATTTAATCAAATAATGATATAATATAGCTAATAAGTGAATATCTTAACAATGAAGAGATTCCTAACCAGTATGTGAGCAGGGAGTATTTCTAGAGATAAAGTTAGAAAAGTCAATTACAACGCCAGCCAACAATTATTGAGTAGCTGTGTTGTACGAATATTGCTGTAAGCCCACCCTGGATGCATACTGAGTAGAAGAGAGGATAGGGAATGAGAAATGGAGATTATAGCCACCAGCAAAGGCAGAAGCAGGTGTCCTAAGAAACAGTCCTAATACTTGACCTTGATTAAAGAGATAGTTGCTTTGGAGGCTTTCATGTTTTAAGACCTAAAAAATAAAATGATAATTATGCTGAGAGATTTTTTAAATCTTTAAGTAAAAAGTATTTTTGTTAATGAAACAACTTAATAGTTGCCTTTAATAATTTCTCAACAAGAATAAGATGCTCCAAGAAGTAATATCATGTTTATCAAAAGTGTAAATTCTATTTCTAAATACTTTGCACATTTCTGTAATATTAAGGAATTGCTATTGATCAGAACTTCTTTAGGGATATCCTGCAGTAATGGAAGAATCCTCCTTTCTTTAGGTGGCTTACAAAGAGCTAAGTTATTACATGATTGAATGCACACAGAATCACATTTTATATAAAATCACAAATATTATATTCTGCAACTTGCATTGGATACTGAATAGGAAACTATAGCATGACTCCAGGAGACACTTCTACTTCCTAGGAATTAGCTATCCACTTAATGCTTTTTCCTAAAACCGTATGTAGCACATTTAAGCAAGTGGGAGTATGTGTTGCTAGCTAATAGTTCAGAGGAAAAACTAAGGTAAGCCATATACAAAATTATTCCTACTAGAGAGTGTGGTATGTTAATGTGAATTAAGAACCTCTCAAGAGGCACCTGGGTGGCTCAGTCAGTTAAGTGTCCGACTCTTGATTTTGACTCAAGTCATGGTCTCACTGTTCATGAGGTCAGATTGGCCCCCTCATAGGGTTCTGTGCTGATAGTGCAGAGCCTACTTGGGATTCCCTCTGTCCCTCTCTCTGCCTCTCCCCTGCTTGCTTGCACTCTTGTGCTCTCTCTCACAAAATAAACAAATAAAATTTAAAAAAAGAACCTCTCAAAAGGAGTATAATATAGAGTGTTTCTAAACATTTTGAACATGGAATTATTTTTTCATAGAATTGTTAAATTTCACAGACCTAGTGACCCCACAGATCATGGTTTGGAAAAAAACCCTCTGTAAGCAACAACTCTGTTTCACTCGTTAATTCCTCTTCTACAGTAAAATCATCCATGATGACTTGGTATTGAAGGCAGCCCAAACTTCCACACTCCACAGACTCCAAAGCCAGCTCTGAGAGGAATGATTCTGTGTCTGTTTTAGAGCTTCCATAGCAGTACAAAGCATTTCTATCAAGTTGGCTCCCCAACATGGGAATCAGGATTATGAAAGTGATTCAGGTTACATTTTAAAGTTCCAACCTAAAATACATAAATAAAGAAATGAAGTCCCAGCCTGACACAATGAGAATTTGCACCAATTCAGTGCAGATCCTTACTGAGAATTGTTGGAAATATTTTGCATCATAAACTACTTTCCACCCACCCTTACCCAATAAAGGTTTGATTTTGTCAGTTTGCTTGTGTTGTGTGTTCATGTGTATGCTTCTCTCAGCTATCTAATTCCTGATAATTCCTGAAGCCATCTTTTAGTCCCTGAGTTTACAATGACCAGTTTCATTCCACATCCCCAAAGAAGTCCTAACATAAGGTAGGTAGTATCTCACTATTACTCTATCATGTACTTGAATACTTTGGCTTCAGGAAAATAAGACAGTCATTTTTGTCATTATGTCATAAAAGGCTTTAAAGGGAATAGTTATGTTACCCAAACCATGAACTCTGAAGTTATAATATATTTTTATCTTTTTATAACAAAAAAATCTTGTAGGGCATGATAGAGACTTGGAGCAAAATTTATAGGAAAAGTAAATTAAATAATATAATTGAAGGCCAAGTTTAGAGGAAATAACTTTTTTTTAGTATTTATTTTTGAGAGAGAGACAGAGACAGAGACAGAGACAGAGAGAGAGCATGAGTAGGGGAGGAGCAGAGAGAGAAGGGGGCACAGAATCCATAGCAGGCTCCAAGCTCTTGAGTTGTCAGCAAAGAGCCCTATGCAGGGCTTGAACCCACGAACCGTGAAGTCATGACCTGAGACAAAGTTGGATGCTTAACTGACTGAGCTGCCCAGTTGCCTCCATAGAAACTAACTTTTTTTTTTTTAATTTTTTTTCAACGTTTATTTATTTTTGGGACAGAGAGAGACAGAGCATGAACGGGGGAGGGGCAGAGAGAGAGGGAGACACAGAATCGAAAACAGGCTCCAGGCTCCGAGCCATCAGCCCAGAGCCTGACGCGGGGCTCGAACTCACGGACCGCGAGATCGTGACCTGGCTGAAGTCGGACGCTTAACCGACTGCGCCACCCAGGCGCCCCAGAAACTAACTTTTAAAGGAGAATACCAGTGGTGCAAATAATATTACCTGAAGGAACTTATGGTTCATATTTGATTCAAATTTATTTGATTCAAAATTCCAATCAATTAGGTAGAACATGAAAAACATGGAAACAGAACAGAACACACTCATAGTTTGAGATGATCTATACAGACTGAAAATGAGATTACAGTTGGAGAGAGTTTGGGGCTGATAAGAACTGGGCAATGTTTCACCTTGCTTATGGAAATTTTCTGATCCCAGGGCAAATGCAAGACTGCTAAGCAGAAAGCAGAAGCAGAAGTTCATCTCACATACTTTCAGAATTAACTGAAGTCAAAATGACTTCGAATTCTGTCAACACAAAGCTGCCCAGACCACTTTACAGTAACAAAGTTTAGGGGACAAGAAAAATCCATCCATACCCACTGGGAAGGAATTCAAAGTCACATGGAGTGATTTGCTGATGTAATCAAATGCAATTTACAACACTATAAATGCACTTCAAATTTAATGATTTATATAACCTTCATTGTGTTCTTTGATAATCAAGCAGAAAATGCAAACTCTTCACATACGTGACACGAGTTAATATTATTTTGCAAGGTCAAACCAATTTTCAAATTTTCTCTTCTCTTTGCCAGTACCTTTAATCGGCATCAGTGTTTCACCTTCCAGCATGCAAAAAGCACTCCTTATGCTATATAAGACTACTCCCCTTGCACATATATACATTCCTTGTGCAGTTAGTTCCTGAAGTTTACCCTCCAGTTTTGGATAACAAAGACTGAAAAGCAATGGTGCTGTATGACTTTAAGGTCTCTTTCCTGTTAGGGTTGATGTAGAAGTTTCAACAACATAGTCATCCTGTTGTGAGAAAGAATGTTTAGTATAGCAGTGCAAGTATTGATTTTTCCCTCAAAACCTTTCCCAATTCTCCCACATCTGAATGTCAGAAATCTGAAGCATTAATGAAATTACACTCCACTTCACTTCCCACACCAGTCCATCAACATTACACTACTTTCTTCTATTCCCAGTACCTCCAGGAAAAGCCACGCCTGCATTTATTTATTTATTTATTTATTTATTTATTTATTTATTTATCCTTCCTGGAACTACTACAAAAGTCTCCTACCTGATTTTCCTGTGTTTTGCTCCAGTTGTCCTACAATTCCTTCTCAGCAATGAGCCAGAAGATTCCATTTAAAACGTAAAATCATATCTTATGTGAGATGCAGTAAAGTGTGGTGTATTAAGATGCCGAGGTTTTTCCTGACACTGAGCCTTGTTCTCACTGTCCCGTTGCCTGCAGCACACAGTCCTCCAGAGCCCTGATTTGGGCATGGCTGGCCTCTCATTTTTCATGCCTCAACTAAATTGCCACTTTTTCAGAGAGGCTTCATAGATCATATTGCTTATCCTGTCGAAATTCAGGCACTCTGTGTTAGTTTCAATAAGAGCATATACTATAATTATTTTTGTACCACTAATTACAGTTTGCAATTAAATAATTATTTGGTTGATCTGCCGTGTGTATCATGTTTGCCTAAACAGAACCCAGTTTCTACGAGAACAACAAGCTTATCAGTTTTGTTTGTCAGACATTTTCTAACTCCTTAACATTATGTAGCTTTTTTAGCCTCTCTGTGCCTTATATGCCTCAAAAATAGGGTTAATTAAGGGATCACAGGGAGATTTAAATTTTTTTAATGTTTATGTATTTTGAGAGAGAGACAGAGACAGTGAGTGAACAGGAGCGGAGGGGTAGGCAGAGAGAGAGGGAGACAAAATCTGAAGCAGGCTTCAGCCTCTGAGCTGTCAGCACAGAGCCTGAAGCGGGGCTGGAATCCAGGAATGTGAGATCATGACCTGAGCAGAAGTTGGCCACTCAACTGCCCCAGCCACCCAGGCAGTCCATGGGATCACAGGGTATTTAAAGAGATAATCCAAATAGAGTGCTTCTCACAGGGCCTAACACATAGTAAAAGCTCCATTATTATTAGCATTCTTTCCTGTGTCTTTAGTAACTAGAAGAGTGCCTAAAACATAGCAGGGATTCAATTATTATTGTTTCAATGGATGGATGAATTAATAATCGCACAAGGAGGAAGAGAGCCCAAAGGTTGAGCTTCAGATCCCTGGTTTCCTGGATACTTAGGCAAGAGATGAGAGATGGGAGGACGACACTTAAGTGATGACTAGGAAGATGAGAGAGAAATTGTTCTGAAATACCATAGTGTTTTTCTACTCAGCAAGTTGTTCTTCCATTTGAGTCTGATTTCAGCAGAAGGATCCCCAAACCCCACACGTGTCTCCCCACAAATGGTCTCCACATTTCTTCATTTTATAATTACAAACATTCATTCATTCTTCCTTAGTTAACTCTTCCATTCCATAATCACAGCCCAACTGTTCAATGTGAAATACCGTGGAAGATTTGGCGTATTGGTGTAATAAAATTCTGTCAGTGTATAAATTATATCAGACAATTTCCTCTTTGAGTAGCAGTAAGCGATTTTAAAAATGAGAGAGCAAAAGAGAGAGAGAGTAGGTTTCTGAAAGAATACAGATCGCTTCTAAGGGAAAGAAGATGAAAAAGAAGAGAGACAGAGACTATCAAAGGCAAACTTCAAAAGCTTCATACTTTCACCCTGGGTCAGCCCTATTCATCTTCATTTACTTGACAAATAGTCTGCACAAAAGTGCATGGACTCCTGAGTCATTTCATCCTGGTTGGTCCCACAAACTTACTGTAGTGGGACCTGAAGTTATTAAGGTTGGACCAAGTGTTAAGGCAAACATGCTCAATTTGGGCCCTCTCCTAGTGTTATTGCGTAGGCCACTTGAACTTTCCACAAAGCATTTTTTTCCACCTGGACCATAAGTATAGAGGTAACCTCTTCTGATTCCCACATCAAGATCTTATAAGATAACTAAGATGACACTTTCATTTAATTATTGGATATATTAAAAAACTGTACAAGACAGTTAAAGGAACAAAAACTATCACCCTTCTGGGTTTGATTTGAAATTTTGGAAGTATAAGGCTATATCAATATATGTAGATAGTCATATCTTATGTGCAGTTACGGAAAGGGTTAGCCTGAATATCAGAGTGGGTTAAGACATAAACAAAATACCCCCCAAAAAATAAATATTTTTAAAAATTTTAAAAGGGGGGGCGCCTGGGTGGCTCAGTCAGTTAAGCATCCGACTTTGACTCAGGTCTTGATCTCACCGTTCGTGAATTTGAGCCCCATGTCGGGCTCTGTGCTTATGGCTCAGATCTGGAGCCTGCTTCGGATTCTGTGTGTGTCTCTCTCTGCCCCTCCCCCATTCGTTCTCTGTCTCTCTCTCTCTCAAAAATAAATATTTAAAAAAAATTTTTTTAAAAGGCATAAGCAACATACTTTGAAATTAGCATAAATATAAATAGTGCACTAACTTAATATTTCCCAAAGTTCCTTGATGATTATAATCTCCAGCTTGAAGCTATAAGAATCACTATTAAATTTACAGTTTCCTAGGTTCCATTTTATACTCCAATTCAGAATTTCCAGAACATGGGCCGGGGAAAGTTACTTTACAAGCATTCTGGCAACTCATTTCATATGGGTAACCTGGAAACAATTGCTTGACCCTTTTTAGAAGCAACTAGGGTCTCTGATGAAATACACAAGCCTGGACCTTATCACATAAAACTAAATCAATAACTTTTCAAGTGGGAATCCAGAATTGACAATATTAGCAGTCTCTTTTAGAAAATTTTATGCACAATAAAGTTTGAGAACCATTGTTTTCTTTAACATTTTGCAGTAGGGCCAAGTCAGACTTGCTTTATTAAATACTGAGAACTTGTTATGATAACATTATGCAAATGTAAGTAATATCTATTAAAATAATGAATTGTTGCCTTTTCTTAAGTTGTATATATTTATTCTCTTTAATATCTAGTCAAGTTCCTTAGTAAATTCTTCCCAGATAATGCAAAGGAATATCTTAAAGCTGTATATATATAGATATATATTTTTTTAATGTTTATTTTTGAGAGAGAGAGAGAGAGAGAGAGAGAGAGAGAGAGAGAGTGGGGGGGGCAGAGTGGGGGATAGAGGATACAAAACAGGCTCTGTACTGACAGCTCCAACTCAGGAACTGTGAGATCATGACCTGAGCTGAAGTCAGATACTCAACCAACTGAGCCACCCAGGTGCCCCAAAGCTGTTTATATTTCTTATGAGATAAACTATTAAAGAAAGTAGCAAGTTTATTGTCTAAACACTAAATATATTTCATTTTACATTTATGTTCAAAAGTTAGTGAAATTTCCTCACAAAATATTCAGATAAAAAAAGCTTATCTGTAGCTACATGTTGTTTCCTAAACTTTACAATTTGATTTTTATCTATAATTGACACATATTACTTCCACTTTATAAACAAGTTTTTCCAAAGTAAGTTTTTTTTAGTTTCATTATATTTCATTTATTCACAATTTTATATTTGTCTTTTCTTATCTAACATTTCTTCTGACACTTTACACTTCCTCTATTTCTATTCTTTACTTTTTCTATGTTTCTTCTTTAATTTTTGTGGTTTAACATTTTTTTTCTTTTAAGCTTATTTATGATTTTTATTTTTAAAATTGGACTATTTTATTACTCATTATTATTTGTATCTCTCTTCCTTTACCATCGAAAGACCATGGAAATTTTCTTTCCCTGAATTTTGGAAGTTAAAGAACTTTTTTATACTGAAATAGTCAGTCATGGAATCTTTCAGCGTCTGCCTTTTTAATCTATTTGTTTTGTTTTACTTATAGAAATTGTAATTTTTACCCCACATTAATCAAAATTACATGTTGGGAGAGTATGACTAGACAATTCTATTTCTTTCAACAATAGAAGGGTCTGCCAAATTCTTCATAGAGTTATTAGTACCACTGGAAGAAAATCCATCTGTCCTCGCTTCTGTGAGCTTGTCTTACTAGGTAATCTATAATATAAGATTATAAAGTATCCATGATATAAATGTCCTGGTGAAATGTAGCATCCTATCCATATTGTTCTGATATCATTTAATGGTATGGTCCATGAACCATGTTTATCATTTTACCATCAGAAATATGTTACTAGTAAAAATAAAGGAAACTAATTCAATTGAATGCCTTCCACATTTACAAAAATATATCTAGCACTAGGGAATATGTAAAAATAAATAAGGTTTGATTGACTTGAAGATGCTTATAGACTAGAAGAAGTGGGATATAAAGTGATGTAGTAAAGAAGAAAATAATGTAAGTCTTAAGAAAAATAATTTAAGAACTTTGGGAGATAAAAAAAGTAAAAGCTTTGAGGCATCAGGGCAGGCTTCATACAGAAATGGCATTTGGGCAGAACTTTAAAGAATGGATGGGTTTGGGGAATGGGATCTGGAGCAGCTGGAGACTAAGCAAAAGGAACAGAGTAAGGAAAGGCACGGAGAAATATAGGAATGGGAATAGATCCAGAGGACAAGGTGATTTGGGGGAAACAACAATGCATGTAGCTTAACTGGAAAAGTGGAGGCGCCAACAATACCTAATAGGTGGGGAGAGAATGACACATTGAGTGCTCATTGACAGCATTTATTGAGTTTCTACTGTGTGCCAGGCATTTAGCTGTATACTTTCTACAACATAATCCCCAATAATAGTGTGAAACAGGTATTAAACATTATCCCATTTACAGATAAGGGAAAGAAAGCATTAGAGAACTGAAATGACCAGCAAGGCTGAGCCATTAATTGAATGGCCTCCTTGACCCCAAGGGTGAAGTGCATTTACTGCCTCTGGGATGTTAGCTTGATTGCAGAATGTAAGGCAGATTAGAGGAAGATAAAACTGAAGGGTGGGAAGGTTAGCAGACTATAGTGTTTTAAAAGCCCAAGAAAAAGACAATGGAGGTGTTCCTAAAGTGGTGGCAAGTTGATTGAGGGAAAAATACATTGTTTGATGTTTATTGATTTGATTTTGATTTATTTTCCCCTAATAAAGCATTGAAAATGTGGGCCCACTCCATCAGTATAAATTAAAATCCCTTACTGGTCTATCATAACATGCTCTAGATTTCTTTGTAGAACTTATCATGAGTTGTAATTATACATTTTTCTGACTGTCTATTTAAATTCTCTCCCTCTCTAAGCATTAAAGTCCTAGGTTAAAGGGACTATGCTTGTTACACCCAATATATACACTAAATATATGTATCCACCTACAATAAATATGTAGTGATTTTAAGATACTGGAGAACTAAATGCAAAATAATGACTTTGAGAACCCAGAGGTAAGAATTGGAAGGGGATTGGAGTGGTAAGGAATACAGGGGAAAGGAGAGTGTTTTAAAAAAACTAATTGAAGTTATGGAAGCCCAGGGATTGTGCATTGAATAAAGTAAGAAACCCAGAAAAAGAAACTTACTAAGATAAAGAGATGCATGATATTTTCAATTTAACACTGTATTCCACAGGATTTACCAATATGCTTGACTATTTCAAAAGACTTTATTTTTAACTCCAACCTCTTTTTAGTGTTTAGGTTTTTTTTCTTTCTGAGAACTTTTAAAAAATATATTACATATAACTGAGTCAAACTAAATAAGCCTATTTTTTTCCTTTTTCTACTTAATTCATAATATTTAAATAAGATTGGCCAGGATTACACGCAATGTAACTGTAACCTAGGATAACCACTGATTATGTAGTTATCAACCTTTTAGTTATTCTTTTATCTAATTAAGCTAATTTGCAGGAGAGTCCTCTTAATTCTGGAGGAGTAAATAGTTCCACAAATTTTTTAAGCAGATACTTATCCACTGTGACTAATACTCAAGAGAATTGTCTAAATTTCTGTTCACCTTAACATATTGATAGCAGTAACCAAAAATTGGTCTTACTAATATGTCTAGTTTGAAATGAATTTTTCATTTTCATCAGAACAAAGTAAGTCCCCTTTAAAAATCCATTTAAAAACAGGAAAAGCATTCTGAATCAAAAAGCAAACTAAAAAGCCCAAGGATATGAGAGTTCTGAATTATGCTACATATGTTGGCATAGGAATAATAGCAGTTTAAGGATTGGCAGAAAATTTACAGGACTAAGTCTGACTCTAAGATTACTATCAGTGTGTTCCTATCCTGTCTACAAATAAGAAATTAACATAGAATAATTCCAGATACAGAAGATAGGCACATTTCTCCACAGTTGGAAAAGTTTTCTTTATGGAATTGGCTATTTATTTTCTATCTGTCCTTGCCTGGTTCATATTTCAAGATTTGCAATCAATATAAATTATACATTTCTCTTTAATTTATATGGTTGAGAACCCAAGCTTTTAACGTAATGATTATCCCTTATAAAATGATAGGGGAGGTAGCACAGTTAAATAAATACTGAATTGCAACTCAAACAAATATTACCTTTCCATTCTTTACTAACAAATTAAAGACTTGTCTATATCCAAAAATTCTGAAAATTTTCTCCCAAGGAAAAAAAAGTGTAATAATCTGAAATCAAGAAATGACTCACACGGAAATGAAAAATGATTTCAGTGCTGTGTGTTTAGAGAATTGCCTCTCAGCAACTTATAATGTGCTTAGGGCTTAACTGCTTCATAATTTGGTGAACTTCAATAAAAATAATAATAGTGATTATAATACCTGAGATATGAATAGCATATAACAGTAGCCATCAAAAACCCAAAAAGCAACAAAGCCCATACTATTTTGTTTCACTCATGCATACACATTTGAAAAAGAGGCATCCCAAAACTTCATATTTATTTTTCTAAAATCATGTTAATTTCTTATTTATTTCAGGCATTACTAGAGACTCAAAATTTACTGCGCACTCAGGTTGCAAATTTTACCTTCAACCTTGGATTTTCAGGGAAGTTTTACCACACAGGTAAGAAGGAGCTTTGTGTTCTCAGGAAGCTACATATAAATAGGAGAGAGGATTTTAAATGTTTCATAAGTAGGAGAAATAGAATATCTGGACTGATTATGGGAAAAACTTGGATGCATTATATGAGTAGCCAAATCCAAAATCAATGAGCTTGTTTACTTTGGCAAATACTGTTAAAATCAAGGGCAAAAGAGAAAGAGAACTGACTTTTTCAACTCAGTGAAAGAAACCAAGATCATTGTTGAAGTTGTGACTATGCATCTTGTCTCTCAGCGTGGTCCAAGTAGAAAGCATAGTGATGATGATGATGATGATGATGATGGTAATGGTGATGATGATCATGATGATGGCAATAACACTCTAATAATAATAATGGACAGTGTTTTTAAAAAGTCAGATAGTCAAGGTGACAGACATTTTTGTACATATTATTTTCCTTTGGGAAACACCTGGTGATAAGAGAGGAATTTTGTAGCCTCAAAGAAAATCAATAGAGTCTAAGAGTCACCTTGCTTAATTTACCTTCCCTTGCAGGATTTTTCCCTAAAAATATTACAATAATTTGGCCCAACATGCATTAAAACCATCATAATAAGGCTTGTATTTCTTTCCATCTCTATCCAGCCACAGTTGCACTTCTGTTCAGTGTCAGCTTTTAACAAATTCTTAAAATGTGATTGGTGTTCATGCACTACTCCATGTTCTGATATTCCTCACCTCTCTACCCACCGTCATCTCCAGAATTTGACTTTTATTTTCTGAATATCAGCATTCTAATGTCTGGCACTAGTATGGACAAAGCTATGTTCATAGAGCATAGAAGTGACTATCTTGTAACAATGACAAAAATAGCACAAAATGGTGTGTTAGAGTCTGTATTAGGGCAAATACATACTATCTGCTCCTATTTCTGCATTTGTGATTTTGCACTGTCGTTACTTCATAGTATCTTAGTGAAAACATTTCATAGTATTCTCTATGCACGCATGTTATTGACATTAAAAATACCCTGTGCAAAGGTAGTCTTTAATGATCATAAATGCAGCTCATTTACCCAAAGAAGCTTTTTAATGTTTACCCAAAGAGGCTCAGCATGGTTTATTAGAATATTGAAGCAGCAATGTCTTATTGGCTTTTCTTTAATGCTTTTTCCCTCCCGCTTTGAAACATGTAAATCTGTTTAAAGTAATAGAAGGAAAATTAGTATTTAGACCAGTTGATAAATCAAATGATTGCATATTTTAAAAGGACATTTTGCAGAAAGAGATTTGGGTCATCATATCTGCACAGGCAAAGCAATTCCAGCTTACAATTTTGAAAATAGACATAGTTTTGTAAATCTTCTTCAAAAGCCCCCTCAAGAAATGAGTTCAGGCCTAAGAAGCTCTGACTCTGAAGTTATAAAGCAGATAACTCTAAAGGCTATATCTATTCACACAGGGGGAAAATTATGGGATTATTTGAAGTTCACACACAAACAATGCTATTTTGTCTTAAATAGCTAGGTAGTACAAGTAAAGCCATTCTTTTGGTTGAAATATATCTGGATAACTGCCTCAGGTCTTTTATTTACTTTTCATATTCAGACCTATTAAACCTGGCAGACATTCACAGAGTTAATGTTGATAGCAGGTTATAACACTTCCCATTTCTTCTTTATGATCCTGAACATGTACACAGTACACATCCACTAGGAAATGAACAAGACACTAGTTAATATCACAGGGATAGTTGTTGGAGGAAGGTACAAAAAATCATTTTAATTATATCTTTTAAAAAGACCTTATTGACTCAAGTTGGTACTAACCTAACAAAAATAATGGAAGAAATTCTATTCTGTTATGTTGTGTTATGTAGTAGTACACTTTAGAGACCATACATTTAGGTTACACTTTATGAATGCATGTATATATACACACATGCATTCCTAAATCCCAGAAGTTTACTTTCCTTCACGTGAATATGAAACTTTCATTGATTTGCATCCATTGAATCATTGAAGAGCACCCATATTGTATTTCAAAAGTGCATCTTACTACGTTAAGTAGTTATTAATTTACCCAAAGATACCAAGGTTTCCTCTAGCATGGAATAACATGATGATGCGCACTACAGGGAGGGCATACCTTTATCTTATCTAGTCACGTTCTTATATGGAGGCTTAACTGTATGGGAAAAAGTTTGCAAATCAAGGAAGTGCTTTCCTTATACTTGCACTCTGCTATGATGTGTAACTATTAGAAGATGGCCTTGTCACAATGATTGTCTCTGTTCTCTCCCAGGATGTTCTGATTTCCCAATGCATGAGGATGCTGATTGATGAGCCTCATTGTTTTGAAGACATTTAATCACATATGCCCAGTGTAATAATGATAGATTCTTCATTTCGTAGACTGCTTCACTTATTTGTATTTTCCATGTATTCTTTCCTGTTCAGTTTCTCTGTCCTTCACGTGCTAAAAACAATCTCACCCAAAAAGGACATATCGCTAAGCATTCCCTAACAGTCAGCCACTCACAGGTGCCAAATTGAAAGAGGAAGGACATACTGTTGATTAAAAGGGGAAAAAAAGTGTGGAGTTTGAAATAAAGAGTTTTAGTCTGGAAATATGTAAATCTTGATTGGAATTGCACAATGAAAGCTCGATTAAAGACATTACAACATTAAGATGCCTTCTAGGGATAAAGGACTATAAGTATGATTTTTCATAGGGCATAATTTCTAGTGACAATTGTCACTCTTTATAATTAATAATAAATTAATATGATTCAATCAATTACTCCATGGATATTTGTGAATTGTGTTAATATTTTTAATGAGAATTCATTTTACAAAAATATAGATCCTTTATATAAAACTATTACCTTTCAAATATGAAAGTAAAAAAAAAGGTATTACAATCATTCACTTTTGTTTGCTTTTAGTTTTTGATTTTTTATATAAAGTATTGGTTCAAAGAGTAGGTATTAGCAACAGATTGCTTTTGTTCAAATCCAGACTTTGACATTTACTAGCTTTGTGAACATAAACAGGTTATTTAAACTTTCTTTGCCTCAGTTTCTGCATCTCCAAATGAGAATAATAATATCTCCCTCATCTAGAACATGTTCTAAGTGCTATTTTTTATTACTATCACTTTAAAAAGTATTTTTATATAAGATTAAATTTTATCAAAGAATTAACTGAATAATTCACATAGCTCTATTTTCTAATTATGAAATCATAGGTAACATGCATCCATGCACTCATTTATGCATTCATTTTATTTACTTATTTATTTGTATTTTTGTTTATCTTTAAAGAGAGTTTTAAAGTACTACAGTGTGGCAAACACAATCATTAACTGAAATAACACTGTTCTTATCCACATGTAGAAGTAGCATTCTTAGAAACAACTTTTATGTATGTGCCTTACATTCAGTGAAGCAATGCATTGTAAACATGTATATACAATGAAATAGTAAACTCTCCTTATTTATAGATACAAGTAGCATTCTTAGAGATATATTTTCTACATGTGTCTTTTTGAAGGTTTTATAGGCAATGCAATGTACTGAAAACATTTTCTGAAATTAATTTTCTTAATTTTTTATTGAAGTATCACTGACATACGATATATTAGATTCAGGTGTACAACATAGTGATTTGAAAATTACATACATTACAATTTGTTCACCATGATAAGTGTGGTTTCCACAGTCACCAAAGTTATTACAATGTTATTGACTATATTCCCCATGCTATACTTTTTATCCCCGTAATTTATCTATTTTATAACAGAGAGATTATACCTCTTAATCCCCTTCACCCTATTTCACCCACCTGCCACTCCTGTCCCTTCTGGCAATGGCTATTTTGTTCTCTCTATATATGAATTTGTTTCTCCTTTTTGTCATTGTTGTTGATATTGTTGTTTGTTTTGTTTTTTAGATTTTACCTATAAGTGAAATTATATGATATTTATCTTTCTTTGACTTATTTCATTTAGCATGCTATCCATCCATGTTGTCCCAAATGGCTAAGATTTCATTATCTCTTTACAACTGAGTAACATTCCATTGTGTATATATACCACATCTTCTTTATCCATTCATCTATGGATAGACACTTCGATTTCTTCTGTATCTTGGCTATTATAAATACTACTGCAGTAAACAAAGGTGTTCATATATCTTTTTAAATTAGTGTGTTTCTTTTTCCTTGTGTAAGTACCCAGAAGTGGAATTACTGGATTTGTAGCTGTAGTTTTAGTTTTTTGAGGAACCTCTGTACTGTGTTGTATAGTAGCTGCACCAGATTCCTGCCAACAGTGCACAAGGATTCTCTTTTCTCCGCATCCTTGCCATCACTTCCTATTTCTTATATTTTGATACTGGCCATTCTGACTGGTGTGAAGTGATATCTCATCATGGTTTTGATTTGCATTTCCCTGATGATTAGAGATGTATCCTTTCACATGCCTTTTGGCCATCTGAGGTCTTTGGGAAAATGTTTATTCAGTACCTCTGCCCATTTTAATTGGATTATTTGTGGAATTTTTGGTATTTTCAGGAGTTCTTTATCAGATATATCATTTGCAAATATCTTCTCCCATTCAGTAGGTTGCCTTTTTGTTTTATTGTTGGTTTCCTTTGATCTGCAAAATCTCTGTAGTGTGATGTAGTCCCAAAAATAAATTTATTTTTGCTTTAGTTTTTCTTGACTGGAGAGATATATACAGAAAATTATTGCTGAAGATGATGTCCAAGAGATTACTGCCTATGTTTTATTTTAGGAGTTTTATTGTTTCAGGTATTATGTTTAGATCTTCAATCCCTTTTGAGCTTGTTTTGTGTATGCTGTAAGAAAGTGACCCAGTTTCATTCTTTTGTATATAGCTGTCCGGTTTTTCCAACACCATTTATTGAAGAGACTGTCTTTTCTTCACTGTATATTTTTGCTTCCTTTGTCATAGATTAATTGACCATGTAAGTATGGGTTTCTTTCTGGGCTCTCTATTCTGTTCTATTGCTCTGTGTATATTTTTGTGCTAGTACCATACTGTTTTGATTATAATAGGTTTGTAGTATAGTTTGAAATCTGGGATTGTGATATTCCCAGTTTTGTTCTTCTTTCTTGATTGCTTTGACTATTTGAGATCTTTGTGATTTCATACAAATTTTGTTTGTTCTTGTTCTGTGAAAAATGCCATTGACATTTTGATACAGATTGCATTGAATCTGTAGATTGCTTTGGGTAGTATGGACATTTTAACAATATTAATTCTTCCAGTCCATCAGCATTATATCCATTTGTTTGCAATTTCTTCATCTTCTATTTCTTTCATCAATGTCTTACAGTCTTTAGAGTACTGATGTTACACCTCCTTGGTTAGGTTTATTCCTAGGTATTTTCTGATTTTTGGTGCAAGTGTGATTGCATTGTTTTCTTAATTTCCCTATCTGTTCTTTTGTTAGTGTGTAGTGTATTCATGTATGAAACTACAACAGATTTCTGTATACTGATTTTTTATTCCGCAGCTTTGTTGAATTGATTACTTCTAGAGCTAATAGGTAACTATAGATAGGTAATTTTTTTAATGTTTATTTTTGAGAGAGAGAGAGAGAGAGAGAGAGAGAATGAGTGGGGGAGGGAAAGAGAGAGAGGGAGACAGAAGATCTGAAGCAGGCTCTGCACAGAACCTGATGCCAGTCTCGAACTCACAAACCCTGAGAACGTGACCTAAGCCTAAGTGGGATGGTTAACTGACTAAGTTCCCCAGGTGCCCCTATTAGGTAACTTTTAATTGATTTTTATCACCACATGGTTATTTTTACTTAGTGTCATAAATTAGTTTATCTATACCCACCTATATGAAACCATGCCAGAGTCAATATACAAAGAAAATTACAACATCTTCTTACCATTTAGGAATTACAATATTTCATACATAATGAACAAATATAAGGCAGACATTTGTACAAAAGCAATAATGCAGACACTGGAATTTTATAAATTGCATTTTAATGTTGCCTTCTGGGAATTAACCTATAGCCCAGATCTTGCTAAAATTATTATTATATGGGCAGACTTAAAGGACTTTTAGAGTCATGCTGTTATCTCATTACAAGATCTTCCACAAGTGATAACAAAAAGTGAATTCTTCAATATTTTACTTCTGAATTTAAAACTTCCTATTTTTTGAGAATTGGAAGGAGTAAAAGGGAATAACTGTTAAATGAGAACAAAAAATACTTTATTTTTAATTAATAATGATGTTGATTTGAATCTAGATTAGATTAGAAGTGAAAGGCTTAATATTAACACAAATTCTTGTGTTACAAAGAATTGTAACTTGTGTTAAATCTAGTCATGTATAAACTACAAATTATATCCTCACATATAATTTAGGCATAAATTAGGTATAAATAAATACTTGTTTATGGTGATTCAAAAATTTAATATTTTCATTTAGTTGGATTTTAAAACGTGAAATTCTGCTGTGGGGCCTCAGCATGATTTGGTATCATATTTTTCATTAAGTTATTTCTAGTGTTGTAAGCTTGCCTCACAAGGCTTTGAATTATAAAGCTGTATAAAGTAGGAGAAAGGCTAATGGGAAATTAATCTATGAAGTGAAAAAATAAGGTTTTAGATACTACTCTCAACTTTGTGAAGCATGTTTATAAATTGATACAATTGCTAGTATAAAAATTAGTAAGATTTTATGATCAGCCATGTATTTGTTTACATCAATAGTCTGCAAATTTTCCTTAAATGGAGGGATTGACCTCCTTCCTGGTCAAGTATGTATTTTGTGCTTCCTGCTACTTTCAGTAACAATCAGTGAAGTTTAAAGTGAATGGAAGTAATTCTCAAACATTCTATATTCAAAGCACAACAGAAGAGTGGGAGAACTATTGATTCATTCATCGCATGTGACATAAAGTAACTTTCTAATCTGTGCCTCAGTGGGTGAATTATGGCTATAATAAACACTTGGTCTAAACACTTCCTGCTTAAAATCCATATAAGGAATTGATAAACTTCTCTTCATCTGGATTTCAGTGTTTGATATTGTCTATATTAACAAGAGTCCATGAATGGCAAGTCCTTCATACTAACAATTTTAGCTAAAGTTAACAAAAATCAAGGATACTGTCTGCTCACCTTGTTCATAAGACTTTTATCACATTCAAAACTTCCATTTTTTACCCTTTGTTTAGTAGCAACTGCTCTAGTACTGCGGCGCCCAAACTCTAATCCTGGTGGTCCTTACAACTTTTAAGAAATATTCATTATGAACTGTATCCCAGAAATAATGCATATACATAAATACACACGAAAATTGGCATCTACTGGGGCACCTGGGTGGCTCAGTCAGTTGAGCGTCTGATTTGGGCTCAGGTCATGATCTCAGGATTTGTGGGTTCCGGCCCTGCATCAGGCTCTGTGCTGACCGCTTGCTCAGAGCCTGGAGCCTGCTTCGGATTCTGTGTCTCCTTCTTTCTCTGCCCCTCCCCCGCTCACTCCTTGTCTCACTCTGTTTCTCAAAAGTAAATAAATGTAACAAAAATTAAAAATAAAAAATAAAAAAAATTTAAAAATGACATCTACTTCAGCATACATACGAAAACTCTGACGTCCTCTGACGTTATATCATTATGGACTGAATTAAATTATTCACCTATTTACTGCTTTGGGAAGTGGTATGATATAGTGCAAGTTAAAGAAATCCAATCTCTGACTTTTAGAAATTTATACTCTAGGTAGGCAATCGTTTCAGGATTTGTAAAAATATATGAATTTAGAACACTGCAAGTATAAACTAGTAGATATTACTTTTAAGAAGAGAGATATCCTGATATTTACAATGTGCTTGCTATCTGCAACTCAACGATATTAGTGCTTTAATAAATTGATCTCATTGACTTTTCACAAAGACCCAATGAGACAGATATTAAATCCCCATTTTGAACCAGGAAACTGAGACTCAGAGGAGTTAACTTGTACAAGAGGGCATAGTCAAGTAAATGGCAGAGGCAGGGACCCTACTTCTGTACTTACTGACACCAAATATATATTTTCACCATTTCACGGCGCTACTTACTGCATGATCAGTGAAATCTTTATTATGGGACACAGAAATGCAATGTCTGGAGAAAATTCCTTTAAGAAATGCCTTTGTGGGCACCTGGATGGCTCAGTCGGTTAAGCATCTGACTTCAGCTCAGGTCATGATCTCACGGTCTGTGGGTTCGCCCCCGCGTCGGGCTCTGTGCTGACAGCTCCGAGCCTGGAGCTTGTTTCGGATTCTGTGTCTCCCTCTCTCTCTGACCCTCCCCTGCTCATGCTCTGTCTCTCTCTGTCTCAAAAATAAATAAAAACGTTTAATAAAAAAAAAGAAATGCCTTTGTTTTTTTAATATTTATTTGCTTAATATTAAATTTAGCTGCTGTCTGTAAAGCATACTATGTTGTAGAAAAATAAACCAAATAAATACACCTCACACAATAAGCCATATCTGTTATTTTAATTCACTTAGTTAAATATCTAGACCAAACAAGAATCAATTCTTACATTCTTGATTCAGAACATTTTAAAATTAGACTGCATACTGTAAAACTGTACAAAAACTATATTATTTCATACAGTGAAAATATTTGTGGGTAGCTGTGACAAAGTGAATTCCTGTAGAAGTAAGTTGTTATTTCTTTTTTTTTTTCCACTTGTGGCATGACAAATGGTTTTTACTATGCCTTGAGCACTGTTAACAGATTTTCCTAATAGAGGATGAGAAGATTTTTTTTTTAATTTTTTAATGTTTATTTATTTTTGAGAGGGAGACAGAGTATGAGCAGGGGAGGAACAGAGAGAGAGAGGGAGACACAGAATCTGAAGCAGGTTCCAGGCTCTGAACTGTCAGCACAGAGCCTGACTCAGGGCTTGAACTCATGACCCACAAGATCATGACCTGAGCCAAAGTTGGACACTGACAGAGCCACCAACGTGGCTTTATATCAGTTTTAAGTTCTCAAGTCAAGTTTCTATTGTGTTAATAACTTCATTGTTCATGTTTTATGAAATATTGATATCAAAATAGGAAATATGTATGTTCATAATATTTATGTTAAGAGGTAAGGATACAAAAGTAATTATATAATGTTAGCTGATTTATTTTTAAAGTAATTAGAAAAAGATTTAAAACAAAAGCACCAAATGTTTCTACCAGTTTTAGGTGATGATCTTTGTTTTTATTTTGTTTTGGGGCATCATATATCACTAGTCTGTGCTTTTCACTTATTCAATAAGCTTATGTTGCTTTTGTAATCAGAAAAAAATTAACAAACTTCATCAGTTAAATTTTAAGCTCAATTTTAGATGCATATATAAGAATATTTTTAAGAATAAAAAAAAGATCTCTGATTAGGTTTCCCCTGTGTATACAAAAAGGAAGAGAATTATCAGCTGATAATTTTTTTATGGCTTATTTATTTATTTTGAGAGAGACAGAGAGTGAGAGCAGGGGAGGGGCAGCGAAAGAAGGAGAATCTCTAATAGGCTCTGTGTTCTCAGTGCAGAGCCCATGCGGGGCTCAGAACTGTGAGTTCATGACCTGAACTGAAATCTAGTCTCATGCTTCACTATCTGAGCCACCCAGCCTCCTCAGCTGATCATTTTAAAACAAAAATAAGTTGTCTCAGGGTGCCTGGGTGGCTCAGTCCTGTTGAGGGCCTGACTCTTGGTTTCAGCTCAGGTCACGAGCCTTGGATCATGGGATCGAGCCCCACATTGGGCTCTGTGCTAAGCTTGGAGCCTTCTTGAGATTCTCTTTCCCTCTCTCCCTCTCTCTCTCTCTCTCTCTCTGTCCCTCTACCCCCTCCCCCCACTTGTGCTCTTTCTCTCAAATAATAAGTAAATAAATAAATAAATAGTCTCAAATGAAGTCTACTTATTATTATCATCATATACTAGCAATTCTAAACAGTGTCAGTGATAAAATACCCCTAAATTCTAAATTAAACACCTATCTGAACTTGGGGCTACCACACTTACCCCAACTCATCCCAACCCCCAGCCACATTGCCCCTGATATAATTTAGACTATGGTCATTTCTTTTTATTATTATTGAGAACAATGCAAAATTGGATTTACATATCAGTAATAAGAAGAAGAATAAAAACCTGACAAACATAATCTTCAAGCTAGTATGAAATTTGCGTTTAAACCCTTTTTAACTTTATGTTTTACAGGGACTGAAGAGGAAGATGAAGGCGATGACCTTTTGCTTCGGTCTGTAGATGAGTTCTGGTGGTTTCCTCACATGTGGAGCCATATGCAGCCTCATCTCTTCCATAATGAGTCATCTTTAGTTGAACAGATGATTCTCAACAAGGAATTTGCCCTGGTGAGCACATTTTATTGGAATATTTTTCAAACTGAGTTATGATCTATCAGTGGATTATAAAATCAATTTACTGGGTTGAATACAACAGAAATAGAACAGAAGATATCAAAGAGTGCATCACACGTATTAAGGGAATAAATTGATTTGTGTTATTTTGTTTCAGGAATGTGTGTGTGTGTGTGTGTGTATGTATATATATATATATATATATATATATATATATATATATATATGTATATGTATATAGGACCATGATATGATATAAAATGTATTTCAAAAAGTATGTTATTGTCAGACAATTACTATCTTTTGTTTTATGGAAGAATTATTCTTGCATCTATGAGAAAGAAATATAGTACTTTCTCCATTGTATTCCTGGTGCATTATAATTACGTTCTCAAAGCTTTAATTATAAGGGATGGATGGATGGATGGATGGATGGATGGATGGGTGACGTGAAACATTACAACAATGATTGAGAACCAGTGGTTCAAACTGCAGCATGTGCTGGGCCCAATCCTGAAGTTTCTGATTCAGTATATTTTCAAAGACACCTGAGAATTTGCATTTCTAACAAATTATCTGATGGCCCATAAGCCAAACCTGGCCTGCTGCTTACTTTTTATTGTCCCTAAGCTAAGATATTTTTGTTCTGTGTGTTTTTCGTTGATTGTCTTTTAGGTTTTTAAATGATTGACAATCAAAGGCACAATAATATTTTGTGACATAGAAATTGCATAAAATTCAGATTTCGAAGTACATATAAAAATGTTACTGGCACACTGCATACTCCTACTTTTATGTATTGTCTGCGGCTGCTTTTTCTCTACAGCAGCAGAGTTGTGCAGTTGCAGAAGAGACAATATATGGCCCACAAAGCCTAAAATATTTGCCTTTACTGAAAAAGTTTTCCCACCCTGTTCTAAATATTAGGTAAACTATGCATCCCTTTAACAATCTAATGAAAGAAATATTTTTCCCAGAAAAATACTCAGGTGCACGTTCTCACATCTTCACACAGAAGGAATAGACCATCACAAGGGGTATGTGAATCACCCAAGATTCTAGGCCCCAGATAAAACCTATCTTTAAATGAACAGTTTTCAATTAAAATAAAGAGTTCAGGGCCCCTGGGCAGCTCAGTCAGTTAAGTGTCCAACTCTTGACTTTGGCTCAGGATATGAACTCACAGTTCCTGAGTTCAAGCCCTGCGTCAGGCTCTGCACTGACAGCACAGAGCCTGCTTGTGATTCTGTTTCTTCCCCTTTCTGCCCCTCCCGCTCTTGCTCTCTATCTCTCTCTCAATATAAATAAAAAATAAACTTAAAAAAATAAATAAAATAAATAGTTCATATGTACTATGTGATCGTTGATGTTTCATTTTTTAAAAGCCATATTAACAGGCATAGACCTAATCAGTCAGTTAAGTGTCCAACTTCAGCTCAGGTCATGATCTCATGGCTTATGGATTCAAGCCTCACATCTGGCTCTTTGCTGACAGCTCAGAGCCTAGAGCCTGCTTCAGATTCTGTGTCTCCCTCTCTCTCTCTGCTCTTCCCCCACTCATGCTCTCTCTCTCTCTTTCTCTCTCTATCAAAAATAAATAAACATTAAAAAAAATTTTTAAGAGGCATAGACCTAAGGCCAAATGTGTACTATGATATTTTTCAAAGTTATGCCTAGTTATGTTATTATGTTAACAGCTCACCGTTCTTTTCATCACAAAATCCCCAGACCTATGTCAAATCTACACATAGTATCCTTACTAAGAGTGGGTGGCACAAAAAACAATTAAGATCATGGACTCAGGCACCAGAGTGCCTATGTTTTAACCTTGACCTTCCATCAGTGGCTGCTTGATCTTGAACAAAAATTATTCAAACTCTCTGTTTCCCATCTCTCAGTCTCCCCATCTGTAAAAACAAGGATAATAGTAACAACTACCTCATAGGATTATTTTGATACATATTTGAGGATATGCATATATATATATATATATATATATATATATATATAATGCTTAGAGCAGTTCCTGCAACACAGTAACACTCAATAGGGGTTAATTAAACAATTATGATCTTCCAAAATCCAGACAAATATGCAGTTATGTTTTGCTTTACAAAAGCCAAATATTTTTTTTTTAATATGGATTTACAAGAGGTTGATTGTCACTTAACTTTTAAGGAATGTCTAATAAATTTTGTAGTACTTCATAGCATTGTAAATTTAAGTAAATATTCCCTTTTCAAAAAATAAACTTACCTTGAGTAAGCATGCTGAATTCTCTCTGTGCAGTTACCTTAACATTAAACTGTTTGTTTATCATTTGATTTAAATCCCCCCCTACCTCTCTGTCACTGTGAAGGCTTGCTTTTTTAGGCATGTGGGTTATATTTCATAATGGTCGATTTCACCTGTTTGTGTAATTTCTTTTTTTAAAAAGCCATGCCAAAAGCACTGGGAAAGACTCAATGTAATTGCTTTGTAATGAAATGTTGAAAGCTATTTAGAGTTCATTCAGAGCAATTACATTTGTTTAGTCAGTGTGGCTAGATGCTAGACTGAAGCCTATAAACACATTTTGTAAAAAATAATCTTATTATATGTTGCATAGGCAAAATATTACAACTAAAATAAAGTCTGTTAAACACACATCCTGCAATGACATCATTCTTTTCCTTCTGGAGTTCACCTCAATAAAACTTCTCAGGACTCTTCAAGCAGTGACATTCAAAATCCACCTTTACCTGTAAACATCAGATGGCAATATGTTTGTTTTCCAGAGAGCCAGGGAATGTATCTCTTTCCTATTAAATTATTATCTTTCCACATCTAGATGACACTTCAAAATCATCAACAGTATTAAGATGGGATAGGAAAGCTCTACATGAGATACTCGCAGACTATATTTTAGTCCTGACTACAAGTAACAAGTTCTAATACAGTTGGCATCTCATTTAATGTCTTCATGCCTCAGTTTCCTCCCCTGGAATAATAATGATTCCCTTTTTCATTCTCTAAACCACAAAGTTTTTAGATAATTAATTTACATCAGCTCATCTGCCAGCCAAAAGCACTGGACCAGATAATCCACTGATCAATCCCATTTCTAAAATTCTGTGATCATTGACAATGTCGGTCCACAATTTGGAATGAACATCTTGAAACACTTACCTAGCTGCAATTGAAGCAATTATGGAAAGAGATTTTCAAACTGAATGACAAATTTAAGCTGAAAAAAAACCAGAAGTGTGTAAATCTCTCTTTTTTATCCCAACCTGACATTCCTCGGTACAACCCTGGCTGGCAGAGGAGTTATCAGTCAAAAACACAGTTGTTCTCACAACATTTACAAAAATGATTCAAAGACATATTAATAGTTTTATGGTGATGTTTCAAAAGTAGTTAAACAATCTGAATGGTTTTATTTGTAGTGTTTGTTCAAATTCTCTATGGATAGGGTTCATCTCCTGATGTAATATGTCTAAAACTCAAGAGAGAAATACATTGCCACCACTGTTTCTTTACTGTTTCATCATTTTAGAAGAGCTTTTATTACTGTAAACTTGATTTTTTTTTTTTTGGTCAATAACATTTCTTAATTGAAGTATAATTAACATATAGTGTTATGTTAGTCTCAGGTGCACAATATAATGATTCAACAACTCTATACATTATTCAGTGCTCATCACAATAAGTGTACTCTTAATTCCCTATATCTATTTCATCCATCCCATCACTCACCTCCCCTCTGGCGACCACCAGTTTGTTCTCTGTATTTAAGACTGTCTTTTTTTGTCTTTTTGTTTTTTAGTTTGTTCATTTGTTTTGTTTCTTAAATTCTACATGAGTGAAATAATATGATATTTGTCTTCTCTGTCTGACTTATTTCACTTAGCATTTTACACTCTAGTCCATCCCTTTTGTTGCAGATGGCAAGATCTCATTCTTTTATATGGCTGAGTAATATTCCAATGTGTATATAATCCATTAATCTATGCATGGACACTTGGGTTGCTTCATATCTTGGCTATTGTAAATAAAACTGCAATAAATATAAGGGTACTTATATATATATTTTTTGAATTAGTGTCCTCATGTTCCTTGGGTAAATATCCAGGAGTGGAATTGCTGAATTATTTGATATTTCTTTTTATTTTTTTTTGAGAAAACTCCATACTGTTTTCCACAGTGGCTGCACTAATTTATATTCCTATTAATGGTGCACAAGGTTGTTTTTTTTTCCCCCACATCCTCACCAATGCTTGTCACTACTTGTCTTTCTGATTCTAGCCATTCCTACAGTTGTGAAGTAATATCTTGTCGTGGTTTTGATTTATATTTCCCCGATGATTAGTGATGTTGAACATATTTTCATGTGTCTGTTGGCCATTTATGTATCCTTTGGAAAACTGCCTATTCAGGTACTCTGCTTATTGTTTAATCAGATTGGTTTTTTGGTTTTGAGTTGTATAAATTCTTTACATATTTTGGATATTAATCCTGTATTGGATATGTCATTTGCAAATATCTTCTCCCATTCAGTAGGTTGCCTTGCCATTTTGTTGATGATTTCCGTTGCCGTGCAGAAGTTTTGTTTTGTTTTGTTTTTATTTTGGTGTGGTCTCAAAGCTTTAATTTTGTTTTTGTCTCCTTTGCCTGAGGAGATATATCTAGAGAAATGTTTCCATGGCTGATGTCAAAGAAATTACTGCCTATGTTTTCTTCTAGAAGTCTTATGGTGTCAGGTCTTACATTTAAGTCCTTAATCCATTTTGAATTTATTTTTGTGTATGGTGTATGAAAATAGTACAGTCTCAATTTTTTTTTTGCAGGTAACTGTCCAGTTTTCCCAATACCATTTGTTGAAGAGACAGTCTTTTTCCCATTGCATATTCTTGCCTCCTTTTCTGTAGATTGATTGACCATATAACTGCAGGTTTATTTCTGGGCTCTCTATTCTGTTCTGTTGATCTATGTGTCTATTTTTGTGCCAGTTTCATACTGTTTTGATTGCCATTGCGTTGTAGTATATCTTAAATCTGTGGGATTGTGATAGCCATAGCTTTGTAGTATATCTTAGATCTGTAGGATTGTGATACCTCCAGCTTTGTTCTTCTTTCTCAGGAATGCTTTGGCTAGTTGTGATCTTTAATGGTTCCATATGAATTTAGGATTGTTTGTTCTAGTTCTATGAAAAATGTTGTAGGTATTTTGATAAGGATTGCATTAAATCTATTGATTGCTTTGGGTAGTATGGATATGTTAATAATATGGGTTCTTCCAATCCATGAGCATAGATTATCTTTCCATTTGTATGTGTCATCTTCAATTTATTTTATCAGTGCTTTATAGTTTTTGTAGTACAAGTGTTACATTACACTTCCTTGGTTAGGTTTATTAGTAGGTATTATATTATTTTTAGTGCAAGTGTAAATGGGATTATTTTCTTAATTTCTCTTTCTGCTACTTCTTTATTATTGTAAAGAAACTCAATATTTTTCTGCATATTAATCTTATAATTTTAATTCATAGTCTGTGACTTTACTAAATTCATTTCTCAGTTTTGATAATTTTCAAACATTATTATTTATAAATCCATTAAGTTATGTATGTGGTGTGAATGTACATGCATATGTATAAGGGGCTATGAGTATGTATATACTTAATCCATTAGCATTTGTATATGCAATGTATGAATGTGTTTATTGTGTGCATATATATATACATATGTATGTGTATATATATAACATGCTTATTACATGAACATATACGCCCTGTGAATGTGTGTATGTGTGTACAGGGCATTGGTTGAATGATAAGTGTAGTAAACTAAGATACATTAATTATAAGATACTATATACTTGTATGGCATTGATTTGGGAAAAATATTTTTTGATTCTTCTAATAAACCATACATTTTTGCTTTCATTATGTTACTTGAGCATGTCACTAAATAGAAGCAACACTTCAAATATGACAACAGACAAAATCTCAAGAGATTTCCATCAAGAGATATAAAACATCGGCTAACATTAAAGCATTTGATGAAAAGGCTACCAAAATTATTCTTAACTTGACCCACACCTTTTTTTCAAACCTAGAGGGAAAGAATGCCTATAGCATAAACTGAGATTATGTATTTTTATTCCAAAATAGATTTGTGGGGAAAAGGGAAATTAAGAAATAGTGTTTTGTTGTTTTAAGTTTTGTGGACAGACTTATTAACATTTTCAAATGAGTGAGATCTTTCAGTTCACTGATAATTGTAGACTATAAAATATCCTTAAGGAAACAAACAAACAAACAAACAAAAACAAACAAAAAAACCCCACTTGTCTTCAATGATAACTTTTCAATAATTATGTCTTTTTCTTGTCATTTTGTTAAATAGTTATGTGTTGTATTTATGAGTAAGTAAGTTAAGAATTCCTGAAATAAAGGTCTAAGTTTTTAAATCCTACTTTTAAAATGCTACACTTATTTATGAACTGTGTATATCTTTTTTCATAACAAGACACAATATTTCTGATAAGGAAAATGCTGACACTTAAAATGTTCTCATAAAAGCTCAAACTCATCAAAGAGTAACTATGGAAAATCTTTAAGTATCATGATGGCATGCATACTAAATCACTTATGTAGAGGTTTTAATTAAAAAATAAAAGGAGTGTAATATTGGAATTCATGGCACGATGATATAAAACTGAGAGAGAAGTGCCTTTCAATAGCTTGTATGCCTGTATCTTTACTAAATTATGCAGTATACAGCCTTAAGTTGTACAACAAATACAAGTTATTAAAAAAAAAAAACCTCTGGTAATTATAGCTCATAGGGTGTTTTAGAGATAGAAAATTTAGAGCAGGTAAGACTATTGAATCAAAAATAAAATTGTGACCAAATACTGACTTAATGAAAGTTCACTAGAGAGCAAATAATGTATTTTGAAGGTTCAGTAATGAATAAGGCAATCTGTGCACTCAGCAGAATAGATACTTACGTAAGCATGAAGAATTTAAATAAAATATAAAGAAGCAAAACATCCAAGCATAGACAAATTTGAAACTTTTTGGCAATTGCATGAGCTTTTGAGGGATCCTGAACTTTTATAACTTATCTCAGAAATGAGATCCCACCAGTTTAATCATATACTATTCATTAGAAGATAGTCATTAGGGCCAGCACATACTTGAAAGGAGGAGGATTCAACAAGGGAGGGAATACCAATAGGCAGAAATCATTGGAAGTCATTATGGAAGCTCGCCTTCATGTCTAACTAGAAACAGGAAATATAGGGGCGCCTGGGTGGCTCAGTAGGTTAAGCGTCTGACTTTGCCTCAGGTTATGATCTCACTGCTCACAGATTTGAGCCCCGTATCAGACTCTGTGCTGACAGGTCAGAGACTGGAGCCTGCTTCAGATTCTGTCTCTCTCTCTCTGCCCCTCCCCAATCACACTCTGTCTTACTCTATCTCTCAAAAATAAATAAACATTAAAAATTTTTAAAAAAAGAAATAGGAAATATAAAGAATCCTGTATGATAGAAGTCATACTTATTTGTTCATTAACTTCAAAAATATTTGAATATGAACTAAAACATTAAAATCAGAATCTTTTTTTTTTTTCATAATTTACTGTCAGGTGAGCTCACATATAATGTAGTCTTGGCTTCAGGAGTAGATTTCCATGATTTATCACTTACATACAACATCCAGTACTCATCTCAACAAGTGCCCTCCTCAATGCCCATCACCCATTTTTTCCAGGCCCCCAACTCCCCACCCCCATCAACCCTCAGTTTGTTCTCTGTATTTAAGCATCTCTTATGGTTTGCCTCCCTGTCTGTAAGTTATTTTTCCTTTCCTTTCCCAATAGTCTTCTATTAAGTTTCTAAGATTCTACATATGAGTGAAAACATGTATCTTTCTCTGACTGACTTACTTCATTTAGCATAATATTGTCCAGTTCCATCCACATCGTTGCAAATGGCAAATCGTTTGCATTCTTTTTCATTGCTGAGTAGTATTCCATTGTATATATTAACCACATCTTCTTTATCCTTTCATCAGTTGATGGACATTTAGGCTCTTTCCATAATTTGGCTATTGTTGATAGTGCTGCTATAAACTTTGGGGTACGTGGGCTCCTACACATCTACACTCCTGTAGCCTTTGTATAAATACCTAGTACTACTATTCCTGGGTCACAGAGTAATTCTATTTTTAATTTTTGAGGAACCTCCACAATGTCTTCCAGGGTGGCTGCACCAGTTTGCATTCCCCATTCCCACCAACAGTGCAAGTGGGTTCCTCTTTCTCCACATCCTTGCCAACATCTGTTATTTCCTGAGTTGTTAATTTTAGCCAGTCTGAACTGTGTGAGGTAGTATCTCAATGTGGTTTGGTTTATATTTCCCTGATGATGAGCAGTGTTGAGCATTTTGTCATGTGCCTGTTAGCCATTTGGATGTCTTCTTGGAAAAGTGTCTATTCATGTGTTCTACCCATTTTCACAGGATTATTTGTTTTTCGGATGTTGAGTTTGGTAAGTTCTTCATAGATTTTGAATACTAACCCTTTATCTGATATGTCATTTGCAAATATCTTTTCCCATTCTGTTGGTTTCCTTTTAGTTTTGTTGATTGTTTCCTTTTCTGTGCAGAAGGTTTTTATCTTGGTGAGCTCCCAATAGTTCATTTTTGCTTTTATTTCCCTTGTTTTCAGAGACATGTCAAGTAAGAAATTGCTGCGGCCGAGGTCAAAGGGGTTGTTACCTGTTTTCTCCTCTAGGATTTTGATGTTTTCCTGTTTCATTTCAGACACATAGACCAATGGAATAGAATACAGAACCCAGAATTGGACCCACAAATGTATGGCCAACTAATCTTTGACAAAGCAGAAATGCATATCCAATGGAAAAAAAGACAGTCTCTTTAGCAAATGGTGCTAGGAGAACTAGACAGCAACATCCAGAAGAATGAAACTGGACCACTTTCTTACACCATACACATAAACTCAGAATCTTTATCTTGAAGCTTAATACCAGTTACACCTCCCTAAGACCAAAATATTTACTCATCTAACTCTTTTCTTTTCATCCAATCCATTGCCTCTACTTGAAAATATATAGACAGCTGTTGAATTCTCGTCACCTCTACTACTAACTACTTAGTTTAAGTTACAGTTGTATCTTTTTTACCAGCTTTATTGATATTGACATTAATATATCATAAACCTCAGTGATGTTTAGTGTGTTTACAGATTTATGCAAACTTCACCACGATTAATTTTTAAAAAAACATCTTTATAACTTCAAAAAGTCTGTACCCCTCGTCAATTCCTCTTTCTCTCAACTCCCCTGAACCTAGGAAATTATTAATTTACTTCCCATTTCTGTAGATTTTTTATTATGAACATTTTATATAAATAGAATCATATAATATGTGTGTGGTCTTTTATAATTAGTTTTTTTTTCATTTAACTTAATCTTTTGCAGTTCATATATGTTGTAGCATGTATCAGTACTTTGTTCTGTTTTATAGCCAAGCAATGTTCCATTGCTATGTTTATATTATATTTTATTTATACATTCATCAGTTGGTAGACATGTTTATACTTTCTGGCTATTATTTATAATGTCTCTACAAATATTCATGTACAAGTTTTTGTGTGGACATGTGTTTTCATTTATCTGTATATTTACCCTGGAGTAGAATTGTTGGGTTACATATGGTATCTCTATGTTTAGCATATTGAGAAACCACCAGACTGTTTTTAAATTGTCTGTACCACTTGGGGCACCTGGTTGACTCAGGAGGTTAAGCATTTGACTTTGGCTCAGGTCATGATCTCATTGGTTTGTTAGTTCAGGCCCTGCCTCAGGCTCTGTGCTGACAGCTTGGAGCCAGGAGCCTGCTTCGGATTCTCTCTCTCTCTCTCTCTCTCTCTCTCTCTCTCTCTCTCTCCCTCCATCCCTCCCTCCCTCTCTCTCTCTCTTTCAAAAACAAACATTAAAAAAATTTTAAATAAAATAAAATAAATTGTCTGCACCACTTTACATTTCCACCAACAATGCATGAGGATTCTAATTACTCCACATCCTTGTCAACCCATGTTATTATCTGTCATTTTTATTATATATGGTATGGATATGAGGAAGTATCAAATTATGTTGTGATTTCCATTTCCCTAATGGCTAATGATGTTGAGCATCTTTTCATATGTCTATCAGCTGTCATATATCTTCATGTCTATTCAGATCCTTTTCCACTTTTTAATTGTGTTAGTGGCCTTTTGTTATTTACTTGCAAGAAATCTTGTATATTCTTTATACAAATACTTTATCAGTTCTATGATTTTCAGATATTTTCTCCATATGTGGATTCTCTTTAAACTTACTGAACAGTGTCTTTTGAAACATAGAAGTTTTAAATTTTTATAAAATCCAATTTATCATTTTTTTTTTTTGGTCTCTTGTGCTTTTTGTGTCAAACCTAGAAAGGTTTTGCCTAACCCAAGGTCATAAAAATGTACTCCTATATTTGCTTCTATGAATAAGATGATATGAACACTTACATTTAGTTCTGCGGTGCATTTAGAGTTCATTCTTTTGTATGGCACAAGGAAGAAGTACAGCTTCATTCTGTCACATGTGGTATCCAGTTGTACCCACATTTTTTGTTGAAAAGACCATTCTTTCTCCCACCAAATTGGGTACTTCTGTCAAAAATAAACTGACTTTAAATTTAAGGAAGTATATTTATACTCTCAATTCTATTATATTTATCTCTATGCCTGCCCTTATGCTAGATCTCACCATCTTGATTCCTGTATCTTCCCAATAAGTCTTTTTATTGAAAATTGTGAGTCGTCCAACTTTGTTTTTCTCTTTAAAAATTGCTTGGTCTATTCTGGGTCCTTTGAGTTTTCATATGAGTTTTAGAAGCAGCTTATCAATTTCTGCACAATGACTAGCTGAGATTTTGATAGGATAGCATTGGATCCACAAATAAATTGAGGAAATACTCCTATCTTAACATAACTTTTTTGGTCTATGTATATGGGCTATTTTTCCATTTATTCAGGTCTTCCTTAGTTTTTTTCAATAATATTTTATAATTTTCACTGCCTATGTTCCTCATTGCTTTTGTTAAATATGTTACTAAGTATTGTATTCTTTTTGATGCTATCATAAGTGGAATTGTTACTTAATTTCACTTGCACATTCTTTATTTTTATTTATAAAAGTACAATTGATTTTTGTATTTAGAGTTTGTAACCTTCAAATTTGCTGAATTTATTTACAAGTTCTGGAATTATTTTAGTGGATTCTTCAGGATAGTTTATATATAAGATCTTATCATATGTAAATGGAAATAGTTTTACTTCTTCTTTTCCAATCTGGAAACATTTTATATCATTTTCTTGTCCAATTTACCTGATGTGAATCTCTGTATATTGCTGGATAGAAGTGACAAGCACAAAAATCCTTGTCTTATTCCTGATCTTAGGAAGGAAACATCCAGTCTTTCACCATTAACCATGATGTTAGTTACAGCCTTTTCATAGAAACCTATTATCAAGTTCAAGTTCCTGTCAATTCCTGCTCAGTTGAGTATTTTGATTATGAGAATATATTGGCATTTTCATATATTTTGGGGGGATCTATTCAGTTGATTATGCTTTTCCCTTTGTTTTATTGGTAAGATGTATTACACTAATTGTTGTAAGGTTAGTTTAACATCTAAAACCAAGACTTTCTAGTACCAACCATTAAAATATCAGATGGGAAAACCCTGTGATAAATCTCATTGGTCTTGGTGTATAATGCTTTTTATATGTTGCTGAATTTAATAGCTAGTATTTTGTTGAATATTTTGTATCTATATTCATAGAGATATTGGTTTGTAGTTTTTCTTTTATTATACCTTTGTCTGGTTTTGGTGGTAGGCTAATACTAGCCTCATAGAATTAGTTGGAAAATGTTCTCTCCTTTTCTGTGTTTTGAAAGAACACAGTTCTATAGATAGGGTCTATAGATAGGTCTATGAGACTTTTTCCAATCACAGGAGTATTCTTAGCTGTCTCTTTCTTTGGTTTTCTCTAGTATACTTCTTATTTGGTTTATTATTAGCTTGCTATTAACCTTAATTAAAATAACAACAGGCTTCTCTGAATTGCTTGCCATCAAAATCTCCATTGTTTTCAAGGGTGATCTTTGACTTGAACTTTTCCACACTCTGTCCCAAATAAGGTCACTTCCCTTGGAGAGAATTTAAGAGTTCTTTCTTTCTATGACCTACATCTCCCTGTGGGCAAAGTCTTTGCAACCACTGTTCCAGAGCTAGAGTGGGAACAATGGCTTCCTCTCTCAACGTGACACCCAGATTTATGAGCAGGGTGCTGGGTTGGGATGGTAGCCTCTGGTTTTCTCAGTTTGGTTCTCCTAGCTTAGAACCACTAGCCTACAACTGAGTTGGAGCAAGGACAAATCATGGTTTTGATATTATTGGTCTCTGGCATCTGAGGTATAGTTTCTGCTCCAAGTGAGGTCCCCTTGAGGAAGAGATCTCCATATCTCTCAGCAGTTCTTGCCTAGAGTAGAGCTTCTAAGCACAGAGAAGGGGACATGAGAAATTCTCATGGCTAGCTCCTCCCAGGGACAAGCACAGCTTTAGACTGAAATCCAAGGGGAGAGGAACCCCTATGTTCTTGTCTCTACCTTCCTGAGGTGAGAATTTTGTCACTCTAAACTGAAGCAAGTGGGGGAAGGTGTGGGTCATGGCTCAAATGGCACATACTTTCACTGTTCTTACCAATCTTGGTAGATTTTTCTTGAATAATGTTTCTTCATTTGCTATACATCCTCAGTTCATTTTCCAGAGATTTTAAATGGTTTTTTTTGTAATAATTTCTATCAGTTATGGTTATTTTGCTGGGAGAGAGTCCACAGAGCTCCTCATAGCACCATTCCAGAAGTCAGAATCCTAACATTATATCTTGACTAATTTATAGCAATACCCCCCCCCCCCTCACGGGGATCCATTTCCATTCTTGGTCCTCTTGAATCTATTCTCATCAAAACAGGTATTGTGATCCTGTTAGCATGTAATTCGGGTCTTGTTACATTTTGTCTCAAAGTCCTCCAAACTACCTTAAAATATCTCTCAAGGCCTTTGCATCTGACCCCTTGTTTCACTGTGAACATTTTTTCACATCTGATGTTTTAATGGATGATACTAGAAAGTCTCCAGTAATTTCCCCTGATGTGCTAGAATTTATAGACTGGGTTTGTTTGTTTGTTTGTTTTTGTTTTTGTTTGTATCTGTACTTTGAATCCTAAAGTAGGATAAGCAAAAAAAGTATTTTTAAGTTTGAAAATGCATTAAGTAATAGAATCAAATATTAATGGCATTTCCTTGGAAGACAGAGCAGTAAAAATTTGCTAAATGTTTAGTAAATTCAATATTCGTATGATCTTGAATAAATAATAAAATCACAGTGGGAAGATTATAGAATATCATCCAGCAAACTTGAGACTCACTTAATATGAGCACTTAAATGATTTTGTTGCTGAATACACAACATTTATTTACAGATGGCATTTTATAATAGTTTAAAAGTATTTCTCTCTCTGTCTCTCTCTCTCTCCCTCTCTCTCTCTCTCTCTCTCTCTCTCTATATATATATATATATATAGTCAGTGGAAATATCTCTTAATCATGATAAGTATTATTTTTTCTTTTTATGTTAAATCTACATAAATTTTTCATATATTGTTCAGAAACATGCTTTACAGACAACTTATCCACCTCCATGTTCCTTTACCATGACAATATTTTGTCCACCATAATTCTTTATACCTTCCTATTACTATTTGTGTGTTTTATTCAAGATACTCAAAATTGTACACTTATAGATTCAACCTTTAATATATGCTATATCAGCATGGAATATTTGTATTATGATGTGTGAGTTATCCATTTGTCACTGCAAAGCTTTGGCATCTGGGTGATGTATTAGTTTAACCATTTCAATGAGTAACTTTCTAAAATACATAACTTATTGCTTTTAAATTAATAAATGCATACTAAGAATCATGTCTCATTTTTCACAAGGACCAAAGGTTTTCACCGTTAATACAAATGATTTTATTGCCCCCACTGTTACTGTGCTCTCAGAATTTGCTGAGAGTAGGTGGACTATTTGCTCCTAAACTGTGTCCTTAACAATTTTTTTTTTAATTTTTGCATCTACTTTTTCAAGTTTTCTAATTTGTGGTTTGTAAGATAGATAGCTTTCTCTTCTAGCCATTGTCATGTTATCTGGGTATAGTAGCCAGATTCCCATTTTAGTAAAGTGAAGTGTTCAAACTAGATGACCACTGAGGCCCCTGATATCTCTAAAATTCTATAAATGTGAGTTGCTTTGAGCTTGGAGATACAGCAAGCTTCTTCAGCTTGTTTCTAAAATGACAGTGAAGCTCTCAATTTCACAAATGAGAAAACTGAGCTCATGTGTCAATGGTAGCACTGAGAACCCATACTCTGCCTTGTGGTTCCTAATCCAGGGCTCTGTCAGATGCACCATGTCCCACCCCACGCAAAAGCAGATGACTTCTGGGAGAACCAGACAGTATGGCCCAAGGTAAAATGAACCAACTTGTGCACCCTGTTTTCCTAGTGGCTTTTTAAAAACCACAGTCCAGGTAAAAGTAACTTCTGCAAAGTTGAAAAATTGTTGAAGAACACAGAACTTTCTTTCTGTATTGAGAGTAGACATTATTGTATAAAAACTTTAAGGATGAATATGGAAAATCGAAGTGTGTAATTAGGATATTGATCAGCATATTGCGTAATATGTGAAAATATTTTTAGTTTTCTTTTACCTACCCATGGCCAGAAGATAGGATTTTTACCCTTTTTATAAGTAGAATGATATTGTTTAATAAAGTTCTTAGCTAGCTTATTCAAACCATCTCTAAGGTTTTCATCAATTCCTTTTTTTCACCAAACCTACAACATGAAGAATAGCATGAACTTTTTGCCTGAAAATTAGAATTGGTATTTCATTATCTATTAATATTCATACAGCTTAGCAATGGATTTAGAGAGAAAAAAATGGCTTTCGTTGTCATGTGTTGTATCATGGTAAGTCTTTGACTTGCTGGTCTGGTATTGGCAGGTAGATGACAGAATTTCCCTTAGACAGAAAATCTCTACAATGCGTATTTATCTGTTTGATTTTCCTAGCAGAGGGCAACATCGGACCCACTCATCCCCCAAATCCCTATTTTAGTTGCAGCATATTTTTTTTTCTGTCAAGTAGCTATTTTATTTCTGAACGTGTTTAACCTCAAAGGAATAAATGCCACCTACAAAATTAACTTTAATATTGGGCAGCAATAATCGAAAGAAATGAACTATTTATATCATTCAAAATGCTTTAAATGTAAATCTATCAAGGCTCACATCTATCTGTTCTGAATACCTTTTATCATTATTTTTGGTAAATGTAAAGCACTGAAAGTCATTCCTTTTGCTCTATAGTTTTTATGCATTTAAATAATCTTTGAAGATTAACTAGAGGAGCTCTAATTCTTTTCTGGTGCTGATACATGAAACAATTGAAACAGGATTCCCCCCTAGGAGATAAGCTGATAACTGCTTAAAGTAGATGTTAATATTTAACTTACTTGCTTTAAGGCAAATAAATACTCCCTCTAAATATTAAGTTTTGTTTTTATTATACAGAACAGTAAACTATGCACAAAATCCAAAAAAAAAAGTTATATTCCTCTGAAGAAAACAAAACCTAAGCTATTTTTGCACATAAAAATCAGGGGCGCCTGGGTGGCTCAGTTGGTTAAACACATAAAAATCTTTTGTGACGTGAGTTTGCCCTGTGTGGGCCTAATTGTTTAGTGGATTAGTTAATCCATGCATTGGGCTTCAGACCTATCTTGATTCAAATTCCGCCTTTTGCAATTACTAAATGGGTGACCTTAGGAAACAGTTTAGAAATCTTGTGCTTTTATTTTCAAATGTGTAAAATGGGGATGATAATTGTTCCTACCTCAAGTTTTTTTTATGAGAATTAAATGATGTATGTACATGTTTATATATGTATAATGCTTAGCAAAGTGTCTGGCACGTAAGTATTACAAAAAATATTTGTTATCATCATCATCATGGCTACCATCATTTTCACCATATTTCTTCAAGAAACGTACGATCATTCCTTTTGAAGTCAGAGGTTGGTGATAACAATAAAACCACCACAAGACTTTTTCAAGGCTATGTAATATGCAAGCTGGGGACAGATACCAGATATTCTGCCTGACAGAAGGCAGGAGAGGAGCACCCAGCCAGAGGGAGCAGTATGCAAAAGACCACAAGATAATGCCCCAAATAACATGTTCCACTCTTCTAGTAAAATATATATTGCTTCAGCAACAACCTATCAGTGTGTCTGGTAACTACTGCCTGTGGGATTTGGTCTGCAGTGATTTACATTTGGTGTGCTCAGGATTGGCTTTACATTTTTAAAGCATTGTAAAAATCAAACAAACAGACAAAGAAAAATGTCTGACAGAAGCATTATGTTGCTGGCAAGGTCTAAAATATTAACTACACAGCTCTTCAGAGTAAAAGTTTGTCAAACCGTGGCTCACATATATAATGATCCAGAGAAAAGTATATCGACATGAAATCATTTTCCTTTAATTTTCAAAGTGTTTATTTATTTTTAAGAGAAAGTTAGGGCATGAGTAGAAGAGGGGCAGGGAGAGAGGCAGGCAGAGAATCCCAAGCAGGATCTGCTCTGAGAATCAGAGCACGACACAGAATGCCAGCCCACAAACCGAACCAGGAGCTGAAATCAAGCTTATGACCTGAGACAAAATTAAGAGTCAGACTCTCAGCCAATTGAGCCACCGAAGTACCCCTCAAATTGGAATCATAATGATGAATAATATAGCATGAGTCCGTAATTGACACACACCTATCCATCAGTGATTATTGGCAACCTCCCTTGTCTTTAGAAATATGAAATTTGTAGAACATAAAATACATTTCTGATAATTCTTACCTTTATGAATCTCCAAAAGGAGCATAAAATGTTGAAGAAAGGAAGAAGAAATTGATTTGGTGTCAGAAGACACTTTGAGTTGGGAATTAGGAGAAGATGAGACTGAGTAGCTCATGTGGGACCGGAATTTACGGGAGATTTATACCCTAGGCCTTAGGGCCCCAGGGTCCTAAATCCAAGTAACTGATCACCTTTGCATAGAACTCTATCTACCATTTGAAATACCAATTTTCCAGATTTTCCTATCATGTCTCACTCAATGTTCTGAATTAGTATATTCTTATTCGTTTCTCTTCTAGAACCTTCCGGATCATTATTCTTGCATGTCTTTTGTAGACAAGATTAGCAAGTGAGCTACTTAGCAATGGTGCATGGAAATTCTCACTTCTACATTCTCACTTCAGGGTACAGATGTCTTTAGTCCTTGGTTGTCACTTCTAAATGCACACTTAGTGCACATTTTTTTTTTTTTACGTTCTTCCTTATTGAATAAACCCAAAGTTTGCTGGTGGAGCAAAATGTCTAGCTAAAGGATTGATTTTTCAGCTTTTATTTCAGGTAGGAGATATTTAACACATTCCTAGCATTTAGAAATAACCATAAGTAGTGGTATGAGGCTCCAGGAAACCAGGTTGGATCCAGCTGATGCTTGCCATTCTGCCCTTTGCCTCTGCTCCTTTATTTTGCCTATTTGGTCCTATTAACTGGAATTGAGGCATCATCATAAAACTATGAAGGAAAGGCCAAGAGAATCAGAGACCACACTTCTGGCATTCTTGAAACTCTGAACCAACTGCTTATCTCCAGATTTACCATTTCTCAAGAATAGTAAGTTCTTCTTTTTTTTTTTTTTTTTAATGTCTATTTATTTTTGAGACAGAGAGAGACAGAGCATGAACGGGGGAGGGTCACAGAGAGAGGGAGACACAGAATCTGAAACAGGCTCCAGGCTCTGAGCTGTCAGCACAGAGCCCGACGCGGGGCTCGAACCCACCGACCGCGAGATCGTGACCTGAGCCGAAGTCGGATGCCCAACCGACCAAGCCACCCAGGCGCCCCAGTTCTTCTTTTTTAAGCCACTGTTTTTTGTTTTCACTTTTGTCTTTCTGGTACAAAGTTTGAACCCATTCCCTACCCAGTGCTTTACATTACATTTTGCCTCTTTGGATGTCTTGACATTTGCTTACATTCAAATTGACCCATTGTTTAAAATTTGTAGACCCTCCAAAGGAATATTTATATAGAATACCCTGAACCTAGAAGCCCAAAACTTTTTAAGAAGTGTTGGTAGTAGGTTTTATGATTATTTATGAATCAATTTTTAGATAGCAATTTTGTGAGTAGATTTAGAATGGTCAATAAGAACAATGAACTTTCACTGACAGATTTTAATTAAAATTGCTTCAATGACCATGCTTGTTTTTAATGATTAAATGACTCTTAAATCTTCAAGAGCCAAGATTTTCAAGAATTGTTTTTTACTTAACTCCCTATTGTATTGAGTCTACCTTATTCAAATTGGATAATTTTCAAGAGTGCTTGTTACCATATATTTTTCTTTTCTTTTTTTTCTTTTTTGCCTTCTTCAATTTGAAAAATTCTTTCAGCTTGATAGTTTCTTTCATGCTTTACCTATAGTGGCTGAACATTTTCATCATACCATGATTACCTCTTTATAGTTGACACCTCAGTTCCCTGCAGTCGTATCTGCAGTAACTTGAGCAATAGGAGAATATGAGAATTGTTTCCAAACATGTTGACAGTGGAGAGAGTTAAAACTGATTGATAATACAGATGAATTAGAATACTTGAAGTCAGATTGTTTTGAGATGAGAACTGTATCAGTGCTTTGATTTCCAAATATAATGCCACTGTAACATGATGATAGCAAAATGGAAATAATAATATTTTGGTATGATTTTAACTTGAAACATCTACATACCTACAGAATAATATAATACCTTAATATTTTATAGGCATTTATTTAAGCAATCATAATTTAGGTGTTTTTGACTATATATGTACCATTTATTAACATAAATTTACTTTCTGTCTGATGAACTTTAACCTTTTTCACATGGTGGTAAACGTTCCCCAACATTAGAAAAAATTGCAGATATGAATATTTTAACTCTTAGAGAAGGCACAGGATGTCACAGAAGGATTTTAAAAATGAAATAAGACCGTGTATTTGGAGGGTGGGGGAATTGACAACCTGAGAGATGGCACATGCCACACAAAATGTTTAAAGCATTTTTCTATAACTGCATTAAGTTGACATTAAGGGGAAAAATGACTCCTAAGAGAAATCTCAGCTTTACTCAAAAATAATATTAGAAATATATCCTATTGCTCAGGGAAAGTAATAGTTTATGCAAATCTATTTCTGCAAAGTAATGTGTTTAAATTACCGATTCTAGCCCATCAACTATACAGTTGTGGAAGCACCTAAAAGGTTTGGAAATGTGTTCAACATCAGAAAACCAAGGGCATTCTAGCCTCATTAAAAAGGGCAAGTTGCCCTCTTCAACATGTCCACTTCGTGTACACACACATGCAGACACATCCACGCACACACATCCCCTACCCATCCCACTTAAAACAGTGCTTTATTCCATGAACATAGGCAATCAGATTTAATAATAATAATAACAACAATAATAATAATAAATTAAAAAAATAACTAATGTGTAGTGTGTATAAATTCATGAGGTTCTTAGAATGGAGAGAAGATATGACAAGATAAATCAAGTATATTATTTACTGGAGATAAAATTACAGGTGAAACATACTGTGAAATGATGTCGATTTTATTAACCAAAATTATTTTGAGCATCTTCTTTTTGCATGTTTCTGCTTATTGTAACTATAGAAAAGATGTAATAATGGAGAGATAATACTATTCTTGTTTCTATCTGACTCTTAACACATCTAAGATTCTTTAATGTTATCATTTCTTCCAGGTGAAGGGCATTGTCAGAAGCTCTAAATACTTAATATCCGGTACTGTTTCTCTTGTTACTAAATTAAATCTAGCACTAAATTTTGCCATGTAGCAGAGGCAACAATGAAGGGAAAGCTACTGAAATGCAGTCTGGCATTTCATGAGATATCCTCATGTCACATTTCTGTCACCCTTCACTGTTCTCGGGTGCTTGTTTTCATCCTTATTCTCCTTATTCAGTTTATTTCAAGAGCCCATCATCATAAGCATTCCCTTGAATACCCTCTGAAATCCTTTGCACTTCTGGGTCCATAATACTCCCCTGCAAAGCCTCAACATTGTTTGGATCCAAATCTCTACCTAGTCTATGCCTCTACCCCTGAAACTGAATGTGGTGGGACCAACACTTAACTGTTCTCATTTTAAAGCCATGACCGCAGACCTCAATAGACCCTCAATGCTGCCCAGAAGGTACACTGAAACTCCTCAGTTTACTCATCATCCTACTCCTCTAGGCCACTGTTTCATCCTCTTTCTGCAAACTACCCCACATCTTCCCCATCCCCATTCTCAGCTGATGATCTTATTTCACTGGATAGAAAAATCAATAAATTAGAAGTGAACTTCCACATGCTCCCTACAACTGCTACTTCAACATGATGATAATGAAATGAAAACATAATAATAGGTATAATTTTAATGTGCCTACAGAAAAATCTAATAATTATAATAATCTTTATAGACAGTTACTCATGTGGCCATAATTATTTAGTAAAAGCTTTTGGATATATCGGTGCCAGTTAACATAAACTGTGTTAATAATGACATAAATATAAATTGTGGGCTGATATTCTGTGACAGAAGCACACAATCTTGCCTTCTGTCTTGAAACAATGAATAAAAGAACTAGAAATGCAAAGACCAAATTCCTTCCTTTTGTACTCAATCTCACCCCTTTCCAATGGTTCAAGAGCATTATTCCAGAAATTCTCTCTTCTTTCCTAAATTATTTCCCTCTGTGTACAAACATACTGCTCTTACTCCCATCTTTAGATAAATCTGTGCTTATGTTTGCTGCATCCTGCAGCTACAGCACCATTTCTAGACTCTCCATTTTAGCTAAAATTCTTGAAATAGTTTTAATACTCACTTGTCCCTGTTGCAGCTCTTCCCATTCTCTCTTAAATCCATTCTGATATGCTTTCCCTCCGCTTCTCCATAAGAACTCTTGTCCAGTTCACCAATGCACATCCAATATTTAATATTTTAAACCAACGGGCAATTCTTATTTTCTCATTTAACTTCATCTATTATCAGCTCTATACATGTTGTTCAGACTCTTTTATCAAACACTTTCTTCAATTGGCTCCTATTTTGTTGTAGATTCCTGGCATTCCTCCCATCTCACTTGAAATACTCTTTCTTAGTATATTTTCTGGATTTCTTCTCTTCTCTTTGTAATGTTAACCACCCCCTTCCCCCCTGTAAGATCTATCCTTAGACTTCTCTATGCATTAATTCTGTTGATGATATTAATGAGTCTTATGGCTCTACATGAAATTTATATATTGATAACTCTTCAAATTTAGATCTCTAGCTGAACTCTCCTCTGAATGTTAAACTGGTTTATTTGACTTCCTAACTGACATATCGAATTCGATGTCTAATGTCAAATATATGTCCTCTCTTTCCCCAAAACCTGTTTAATTTTTTTAACTTCCCAGTATCACTTGATGCAGATTCTATCCTTCTAATTGAGCATTTATCTCATGTTTTCTATTCAATCAGTCATTGAATCCTGTGGCTCCACAATATATACAGATCTAAAATCATTCCTCACTAACTACATTGTCCCCATCCTGATCCAAGCTGTTATTAGATTGTTTTAATAACCTATTAACAGGATACTAGTTTCTGCCTTACTTCCTTTTAGTCAGCTACCAGCATTCAGAAGAATTTTTGTAATGGTAGGCTATATTATATCATCTATGTACGCAAAAACTTTCCAGTAGCTCCTTATCTCACTTGGGGTAATACCAACATCCTGATAGTAGCATATAGGCACCCAAATGATCCACACCCATTCCTTCTTTTCAGCAATGCTGCCTTATATAGCTTCCATGAAAACATAATCAATGTGAATAGTGTCCCCTGGAGTTGTTCAGTCAACTTGTAAGACTATTTGCAGCAACCCTGCCTCTTGATAGCATCTCTTACGACGACTCTCCCCCTTTGCTAATTTTGCTCTAAACAAAAAAACAAACAAAAAAAGAATTCTTATTCTTCCTAAAAAAACACCTGAAGTGCTTTTAACTCAGAGCAATGTATGTACTGTCACCTCTGCCTGGAATGATCTTCCTCAAGTTGTCTGTATGGCTTAATCCCTCACAACTTCAGATCTTGATTCAAAATACTACCTTCTCTGGGAAGCCCTCCTAAATAATCTGTTTAATATTGCAACCCATATTCATTCAACCCCCCCCCTTTCTCTGCTTTATTTTTCTCCATAGCCCTTAGCATCTTCTGATATATTATACCATTTGCCTGCTTATTTTGTGTAATCTTGATCTCATCTTATTAAAATGTACACTTCTTGATGGCAAGGATTTCTGTCTGTTTTGTTGACTGATATATTTTCAGCACCTCAAATGATTTCTAATACATCATGTACATAATAAATATGTATTGAATAAAAGAAAATTAACGAACCAAAATGTATTGAACATGTTGATTGTCAATAAATTAAGAGTTCTAACCACAAAAAATTAACAATGCAAATGCCTAATCAACTACATTTTGTACAGTGTTAATGAAGACTTACTTAGTTTTTCTGTTAGTTTCCTTTAGGCAGCAAAGTAGACCTTCAGCAGGATCAAGAATATTAAAGGGGGATAAGTCTCAATTGCCCAAAATAACTCTACTTAGGATCGGAAAGTTCACACTGTAGAAGCAACACCATTGCTATGCTATTTCTTTTTCAAAAGAAAAATCCATTTGTAACACAGAGCTCCCCAGACATTTGTCACCATTTACTAGGCTTCAGTCCAAAAAGTGTCAGGACTGACCCAGCCAATTTCTAGGGTCACACAGTCATTGCTTTTATCACTTATGAAAACAGAAGACAATTTCAGTTCCCAAAACACAGTGGAAAATCAATAATCCTAGGGTCATTCTCAAAGCTGACAATATGATTCCAAGTCCTTATTAAAAGGAAAAATAGATAATGAGATCTATTTCCTTTAGCACTAGTGTCGCTCCCTAGAAGTCGTGTATATCCGAGTACAAATCAGTACTTTATGTTCAACAGGATACTGTTTAATGCATTATATCGTTACTCAAGTAAGTGAATTTATTCATTTATGCAATCATTATTTTATTTGTTTTCCTTTTATATTCATTTATTAAATATAAAATGATTAAATTTATTTAATAACATTTTAAATTTATCATTTCCTTTAAAAAATATTTGTTAAACACCATCAATGTACCAGGCATGCTGCTAAGCGCTGGAAATATAAAACTATCCTAAATAGGGGCGCCTGGATGGCTCAGTCAGTGAAACTTCCGACTTACACTCAGGTCATGATCTGAAGGTCCTTGAGTTCGAGCCCCGCATCTGGCACTGTGCTGACAGCTCAGAGCCTGGAGACTGCTTCAGATTCCGTATCTCTCTCTCTCTCTGCCTCTCCCCCACTTGCACTCTGTCTCTCTCTCTCAAAAATAAATAAACACTTAAAAAAAGTGCTTAAAACCATCCTAAATGTATTGTGGGCTGGTTTCACAGGCAATATCTCCTGAAATGCAAATATAAGGAGATAATAATAGGAAAAATACCATTTTTCTGGCTCTTCATCATCCTTGTATCAAGACCTTCATCCATTCTTCAGGTTTCTGTCCAAATATCTGTGAAGGATCCAGGGATCTCTCCTGACCTCCAAGAGCCCTTTTTTTCTCCTTTTTTCCTCTGGCTCCCTATGGTATATCAGGTCTTCTAAAAAAGTATCTGCACTGACTGATCATAAATGGTAGCACCAGGGTAATGCTCAAGCTTACCCATGGTTCTTTCTATCTTTGCATGTAATGCCTACAGATCTCTTTGCCCATTCATTAGTATGTAGTTATCCTACAAAGGGATGTTGCAATGCATGCTGACACAGAGGTGTTTGTGTTCATCAAGATTAATGCATTGGAGCAACGGTCTTTCAAGAGAATTTGTTCTCCTTCTTTATGTTCCCTACTTTACATGGTTTCACCACATGTTGTTCTGTGTTAAATACTTGGGGTATTTATTATTTAAGTAAACTAGTCTCATACTTATTTTCTCTATCATTACCACTGGCTGACAAGTACATAAAATTAAGTAGTCATATATATTACATGATAGTATCCAACTAGACAAATAGGTGTTTGCCATATATCAATGAGTTTTCTTGAAGAAATATTGGGCACTGCATTAGCAATCTCTTCCTCCTCTGTTTTCCTAGAATTCAAACCACTGACATCTCATCTGAACTCCTTAAACTTTTCATACTTATTATAAAGGAGCGAGAACTACCCGTATCAGTAAGGTTTCCATGCTAGAAGCAGAAGCCACTTGAAGTTATTTTAAACAGGGGGAGTTTTTACTTAGCAATTTAAGTGCTTCCAAAAACTTTAGAAAGGCTGATGAAGCAGAGTCTAGGCTGTTCCTCTCAAAGGACTCACAAAGCCAGACAGAACTGTTTCCCTAGAGAAATGACCACTTCCAAAGCTGCCACTGGAGCTCTGGCAGAAGCATAAGTTTCTACTGCTGCCCTGCAAATGGGCACCAAATACTGCCTCAGAAAAGTCTCCTATATTCAAGACCTTGGTGTCAATAACAGGAGCCAGGAGTTACCACACTTCAGCATTTGCCCATCTACTGCCTTCTAAAATATGTCCTGAGTACTTCTAATTGGCTGAGTGCAATAATCAGCTGAGTGCATAACAAATGAGAGCTGCGGAGAAGTTTGGGAAAGGTAGAATTTTGCTTTATAACCTCTCCAAATGAAAATAGAGTAGATAGGAGTTACAGTTCAGAAATATGTATTAGAATCAATTCTCTGTCTATAAAGTACTTTCAATCATTAACTGGGGTTGGAGTGGGAGCTCACAGTAGTAACAACTTAGTAGAAAAGCAAATGTAAAATCTGTGAATTTAGAAGACTTGATTATAATTTTAGCTCTGACATTTAGGAACATGAACAAGTCATTTGCCTTCCCTGAGCCTCAGTTTCCACATTTGATAATAACATCCAAGCCACCTCACAGGGTGCTTATGAGGATCTCATTAGAAAAATGTGAAAACACTTCATAAATATTATGTACTTAGCAACTGTAAGCAGATATGATCAGTAGGAACAAAGAAAAATTAAATGAGATCATTTCATCTACTATTGAAAGTTTAATGCTAAATACATTTTATTTTATTCCAGTTATTGAAAACTGGTGACCCTATTTTTATATAGTCTGTAAATTACCACATTATCTCATTTCCCAATCAACTAGCAATTTAATGTAACTGGGAAAATTTAATCAAGTTTAATTATAAATATCTGTGATATCATTTTGCAATGTCATAGAAATCTTAGATCCTATAAAGATATTGTTTTAATAAATAATAAAAACCATATTTGAATTAGTTTATTCTGCCATTTTATTTCTCTTCCTATAGTTTCAAATGCTTCCTTTATTCATATTAGCAAATCTTTTAAATTTTGTTAATTTTTGTGATCGTTTATAGGTACGTTTAGTTCACTTTTTAGTTGACCAAATCTCTGTGAAGTGGGTTTTAAGCTCTAGGCAGTAAAGTATGAAGGTTTCCAGTTCAGCAAGCTTCTTGATAAGAGAAAAAGAGTTTCTAGGGAATTACTTTTCATTTTGTGTTATCATTTAGATTGAAAAAGTATAAACTCATAATTATCTAGTGTGATTTACTATTTTGATTGAGCTCTGGTTGTCAGTGTGATAAGATGACCTTATGAGCAGTATAACATTGAGCCCCTAGAAATCAATAAATATAATAAAATCCTTTTACTGCCCCTTCCTTCCTACTCACTAAATCAATTGCTTTTTACCTTCTGGTTTCTCATGAAAGTTCTACAATTCATTTTACTACCTGTCAAAATTGAAATTTTTTTTTTTTTTCCTGAGGAGATATAGTTGTTTGATATTTCAATTTTCTTCATGATTTCACTTTTCATCTCTTTCTTTCTAGGACATTTACATACTTATCTAGTGTTGTAGGCCCCAAGTTTGGAATAAAATATTATATGGGGATAGTAAATGAGGACTAGCACCATGATTAGTACAGATATGAGGATTCATATATTGTTGATTTTGTTATTTGCAAATCATGGGATTAGACTATTACAAAACCTCCATATGAATCATGGAAGAGTAATGAGAGTATAACAGATTGGTTTTCCTTTCTTATAAATCAGGAGTGCTTCTCTAAATATCAGTCATACGAGTTCTACTTACCAGATAGAAAGGTTTGAACACACTTGACCCTATATTTCTCTGATGAGGAAGTTCATCTGTATCTTATACCCAATGTATCCACACTTGGCTACCTGATGATACCTAGACACTTTGCAAGGATTCACTGGGCAACATGGAACTAAGCCAAGAGAACTAAGGCTTTTCCCAGTACATGACCCCCAGTGATCTATCAAAATAACAGTAGCTACCTGCTCGTAGGCAGCTTCCAAGTAGTTTTGTTACTGGACATTTCCAACTTTGCCTTATATTGAAAGTATAAGCTCCTGGGAAAGTATTTTTCTTCTGCACACAGCAAGAAATTAGTTTTCCCCAGTGCCTAGCAAAAGACTCTAGCTCATTTTATAGCATTGATTTCATAATTCAGTCTTTCTACAGAGTCATTTATTGTAATAGATGTTAGAAAACACACAGTCTTGATGAAAGAGAGGTAGATTTGGCTATACAATGAGAGTCAGTCTATGAAAGGAAAATGATGGAAAATGAAGCAAAATATTTAGGGTCCATCTTCTGAGCTGAGTGTGACATGTGACTTAGGCACTATAGATATTTGATCCATTCACTGCTTGCTTATTATGCCAAACTGAATTCTTTTCTTATGCTGTGTGCCATATAATGGAAAATATTAATGGCAATTGTCAACACTTTTGTGTTCAGCTTATTGATTCAATCAACTTTCATATAATACTATACACTCTCATTTATAACCTCATTGATGAGATTCAATCCTATAAGGTGTCTTATAAAGCAGAAAAGCATTTAAAGGGAGAAATATAAAGAAGGAGAAATTAGAAAACTGCAGATCTATATCATATACCTTGCAATCTAATGTCATTCTTCAACAACTTTTTCATTTTCTTATTTTAAATATATACCTGTTTTCCTTTAGACTCAATTGTTTACCCAGGGCAAGCATTTCATAGTAAAGTGTATGTTTCATAAAAAGTGAATTGAGCTGCTGTGAACCAAAACCAAGGAAAAAACCTTAATTTGGCTTTTCCTTTACCCTTCAAATCATCACTGGGTCTTATATGACATTTGCCCCTGGCTTTTAAAATTGGACACCATGGGGCACCTGGGTGGCTCAATCGGTTAAGCGTCCGACTTTGGCTCAGGTCATGATCTCATGGGTTATGAGTTAGAGCCCCGCATCGGGCTCTGTGCTGACAGCTCAGAGCCTGGAGCCTCCTTCGGATTCTGTGTCTCCTCCTCTCTCTACCCCTCCCATGCTCATGCTCTGTCTTTCTCTGTCTCTCAATAATAAATAAACACTAATGAAATGAAATGAAATGAAATGAAATGAAATGAAATTGGACCACCAAAATTCAACCTAGCTTGGACACCCATGTTCCCTTTAAAATGCACCATTGCAGGGGCGCCTGGGTGGCTTGGTCGGTTAAGCGTCCGACTTCGGCTCAGATCATGATCTCACGGTCCGTGAGTTCGAGCCCCGTGTCGGGCTCTGTGCTGACTGCTCAGAGCCTGGAGCTTGTTTCAGATTCTGTGTCTCCCTCTCTCTCTGCCCCTCCTCTGTTCACGCTCTGTCTCTCTCTGTCTCAAAAATAAACGTTTAAAAAAATTTTAAAAATAAATAAATAAATAAAA